>NC_048427.1:2528006-2537340 GCF_013103735.1 Etheostoma cragini | reverse complement strand
CCCCCCCCCCCCCCGTATAGCTTAGGCATCAGGACGCCAACCATGACCCACTGTGATCAAGACTTGCCAGGGACCTTTGTTGCATATCTCTCTCTCCCCCTCATTTTAAATCATCTCTTTAATGGTGCTAACTAATAAAAAGGCATTAATGCCTCTCCCACCTAAAAAATATTATCACATAAAACTAGTCACGCATTTTAGAAAATATAAAGGTTTGTGTGTAGTGTGATTTCTGGTTCTGCAGCGGCTCCACGCGGAGCTTTCGCTGTAGCCTACGTAAGTGGCCTGAAGTTTGTACTATACTATGCTATACGTTTATTATTGGTGTGTGCGTTGAACTCTTTAAAGGCCAACTGTTGGTTGGGAAGCAGTCAGACTGATCATTCAGCTCCCGTTGGTCCAAAAACTGCCTCAAAACACACCAGAGCAACGCCAACTTGAGCGCAACCGGAAATGAGTCGGGGGAAGGCAACACTACCAAGCCACGGCTGAGCAACTTGCGACGTGGAGTTACATTTTTTGAGAGGTGCACGTCAGGCTATGGCGTAGGCTCCTAGTAATGTTTTTAATGCTTTTGGCACTTTACCGTTTTCGTTAAAAACACTTCTTTTTTTTATAATGTATGGTCAATAAACGTAATTTAATTGAAACTATAGCTTAGTTGTTAATTTTGAAAAAAAACAGAAATTATGAATTATTTTGACTAATAGTTTAGATTAGAGAATGTTGATTGGATTACAGCCTGGTTTATGTCAAAGTTTGGTCAGGATACTGCATTAAAACCATAAAAAAAAAAAAAGATTTAAAAATTGAATGCAACAACCAAACATGAAATGGAAGTAATCATTCATTTTACCTGCGAAGAACGTGGTATGATTTCTTACAACCTACATCCATGCTTTCGAGTTATTACTGGGCAATTTGGTTATAGGAAACCCATACCACTGACATAAAAGATTTGGAAAACAGGTCAAATTTGACCCGAGGACAACGCAAGGGTTAAAGGGATGGTTTGGATATTTTTAAGTGGGGTTGTATGATGTACTCATAGTCAGTTTCCACCCGAGTTATCCCATCAGCCAGAGAAAAGCCTGAAATCTAGCTACCAGTGGGAGTACAAAGAGTCCACATAAGGTATTGTTAGCATTGTTCTATATTTGCTGCAGCATGCAGTGATAACTTATACTGCAGGCCATATATAGTATTTAATTAAGTTATGGTTTTGAAGCATGACGTTATTATGAACTAGATCCAGATGTGACACGTGAGAGGCTGCTAAGGTCTGGCGGTTTGGCAGAGTAACCTTATCTCCCTTTATGAACTTTATTATTCCCTCTTAAGCATAACCGCGGAACACATTTACTTTAGGTGCTTTAAAAAAAATTGTAGTTATTATTTGTATATTATATTATACATTCCTGTTATTGGATGTTAGTCATTCAAATCGATATCATTGCAACAACTTATGGAGTTTCTCAGCTTTGAGGTCCGTAACTTGGGAAACTGGACAAATAAAAATATTGATATGTTTAGGATGCTCATTAAGTTGTATATCTTTAGAGGCTGTTTAAAAAAAGATTGTTTATATGTTAAAAAATATGCATGCACACACACTATATATATATATATATATATATATATATATATATACACACACACACACACACACACACACACTATATAAACTCCAAAGCACATATAATAGCACTGTGAGGCTGTAGAAAAGTATTGCTTACACAAGTGGAAATGTCAAATAGTTGCTGTCTTACTGTCATACAGTCTCAAATAACTGTAGTATTTTGAATAAAACCGACAACTACAAAACTAAAGTATCAAGGCAGAACGGGTTAGACAACTACAAATCATAAAAATTAACTGAAAAGGTCTTAGAGGTTTAATGAAAACTTATAATAGACAGGCACCTTTTCAGGTGATTCAGAACTTGATTCAATGGTATTTTACTAAGTCCCAGCAGTGGCTAGCCAAACAAACCGTTAATGCTAAACAGTTGTATTAACGCTAATTACCATGTTCTAAGCTAGTTTGTACAGTCGTAGTAGTTTGTTACCTAAGCAGACGCGATGTTGTCTCCTGTTCCATCATTTCGTCTGGCAGGGCAGGAGACTAGTAGGTGATTTATAATCCTCTCAAACGTGTCCTGAGGCAACATATTAGATTTAGGAGGCGAGTTCAATCACGAGCTGCGACATAAACAGCAGATGTCCCAGTTACCTCAGCAGGTGGCAGCAGCCGCGCGACACACCTGCACGTTGAGCTAATGAGTGGGCGGGGCATAGGCAGTTTAAAGAGACCGCCTTGAATGGGTGCGTTCGATATACAATACAGCCAGAAACTGATTCAAAGCCCTTAATGATGGCTGCATTCCACTTAGGAGAGACCCTGGTGTTGTGCATGCTGACTCAATGAAATAGCTCACAGGGACACTTCACTTTTAATTGTGCTTTTCCTACTATGACAAGTCAAAATGTCTGCTGTGAAAATGCTCCAGTGTTAGTCTATGTTGGAGAATAGCGCGGACACGCGCTTTACACCGCGAGCGTGCACGCGCGCCACTCGGAGGAAATGAGAAAGAAAGGGGGAAAAAAAAGAGACTGCCGCACTTTTGTCCGTACATGCTGGGATGATTTGTCAGATGTTATGTTATGTTATTGACTCGGACCACTTAAGGAGATTAAAAAGAAATTATGAGGTCACGTGAATGCAAACCCAGTCAGGGAGACATATGTAACAACTGCATGTCACATGTCTTACAATGTCATAGTGGTTGGAGAGAGTACTGTAATTGTGGTCCAGAAGATTAAATTCTTGCATCCTGCAGGAGGTTCTTCTGCTGACACGGAGTTCATGGATGGTGTCACCCCACGCCTCAAAGAAATGTTTCATTTTGACTCCAGTGGGATTAAAAAAAAACGTAAATAACCCTCCCCATTCACACCCACCCATTCCCTCCCTATCCTCCCCCTCCCTATCCCTCATGTCACACCAGGTGAGATCATCTCCATCTCATCTACCCTCAGAAGCTAACACCACACCCACCCACCCATCCACAGATACTGTTAGAAAACAATGGAGCTACCTGTCCCTTAAAGAGGGGAAATTAAACCAAAAATGTAACAAAGCCAGCTCAGTAAGCCCATTCATTAAGAATGTTCAGATTTAGTCATGGCTTAATAACCCGCAGTGCTGCTCTAAATTGCTGCAAAGTGAGAGCTAATTAGGCCTGTCTCTTAAGCCATGATGTGTTTTATTTATGACTGCATTTCTGGAGCGTTTGCCCATTTATTCAACACTACCATGGTGACCGGACCACGTTACCCCGCCGGTTTCCAACTCCGGTTGTCAAAGAGCAATCATAAATCTTATTATTGGCTGGAATGAGCGCGTTAATAATGTAAAACAAGAGCAGTTTATGAATATTCATAGTTCCTATGATAGATCTGGGTAAGGTGTTATGAGTTGGCTTGTAGCTCCGTCCAGGGGCAGACAGCTAATTCCAAAAAGATATTCATCATTTGAAGGTGTCACCGTGGACAGTCTCATCTGTAAAAGCACTAACCGGCTTTTTAGTTTCAAGTCAAAAACAGCTCTGTGAGACTCCTTTCAAAGCTCTGCACCATATACTGTTATCACAGCTTCATACATCTTCAATGTTTGTTCTTGTGTCACATTAGTTGAAAAACCACCCCCCATACAGTTTTCTTTCCTAATTAGAATAAAGACATATGTTTTTTTATATTGTGAATTGGGAAAGTAGGGAAGGTTCCACATGTTTCTTTTCTTTATTCAGCAGCAGAAGAAAAGAAAAAACTAATTAAAATGCTAATTTTAGTGCTACAGTTTTAGTTTAGAGGAATAGTGCGGAGACAAGATTGACATGTATATTTATGCAGTACATCTGAACCGTGCTGACATGTACAAACACGTAATCAACACACTGTGCTGTCTGTTCTGCTTCATACCACATCTATTTCCATTTTATACAGGACTTTATTTATTGCACACATGATTTTCCTGTTTGGCACACCAGCCATTAAACAGAAGACTGACCTGCGAGTCCCCTCTGAGAGCCCCGCAGTGCATTTCAGTGACAGCACAGCAGCTTCCAGTTGTCTGCCCCGCTGCCCTTGGCAGAAGAAAACCCTGTGGGGTATCCAGAGCTCATAATTAATTGATCCAATTCTTGTTTGGTTGTATTTATAGTTAACCGCCTCCGTACAGCAACACTTCCTTAATCCCTCCTACACAAAACCCATGACACTCATGATCCGGCACATCAGGATCAGGTCAAAATGCATCAATGTCACTACAGGGTAGGCTGAGAAACAAATCAATGGTTTGTTGGGCTTCGTCTCACTCTGGATGCACAGAAAAGGAGAGCACACACTGTGGGAGCCTCACTACACGGGGCATGCATATTTCAAATGCTCCATGTGAGTAGACGGCAACGCCACGCTTTCTCTCGATTGCTCAGGGCTCGATACGGGCGCCGTCTTTCAGGAGAGGGTTGTCATCCATATTGAATGATGTTATTGGTTGTGCAGTGGCCATGTGTGACATTGTTCTCCTTCCAAAGGAAGAAAGCAGACATGCATTGCAGACAAGACAAGACATTGTAGTTTGAGACTTCCATTTAGGTCAACATTATATAAATAAATGCATACATAGATACATAAATATCCCTATGGAATAAATTCTGAAATAAGTAAATGAGGCAATAAATATAGAAATAAATGTAAATATAAATGTAGAACGTGGTCAATAGTTCAATACCTAGGTTGTATTTGTTTTCAGGAGGATGTTTTACAAAGAACTACTTTTCTTTATTTCAGGCAACTTTTGTTTCATAGTTCCACATTTAGTTATTTGATACTGACTTAAAATGGCATATATCAGTCACAAGGAAATTAAATCAATATGTAATCAGAACAAGGGTTCCTTGGGATTTCTGTTGGACTTATCCAAAGAATTTCTACAGCAGATGGTGATGTTGTTGATTGTTAGATTTTCTCTGACTTCTTTGATTTAACATTTACAGCCAAATACCAATACAACAATCTAAATACTCCACTATGTGTAAATGTCATTTATAAATCTACTAAACTAAAGGCGCTGGAGTATTATTAGCAAAATATACTTAAAGTATCAAAGTAAAAGTACTTTGTGTGTATAGAACACATGGACCATGTTGGAGGAAGTATTTAACAAATTTTCTTACCTAAAAGTACAAATAATAAAGTAAAAAATACTCCACTGCGAGTAAAGGCCTTCAATAAACTTGTACTTAACTAAAAGTATGTATTACTGTCAAAAGTAAATGAAAAAAATCAAAAGAAAAAGTACTTGTTATGCAGACAACCTGGCCCCTGGGAGTGTAACAACAATAATATATATTTGATTTACAGAGTAGCAGTTTAATGATATATATATAATGCCGATATTAATGTATTTGCATCATTCCTCTACAGACATATTGTTGGTCAGCATGAGTATCTTTTTAATAAGTGAACAGAACACTCCCTATCTGTGCTGAAACATATTTCAATTTTTAATTCTCCAATGAATCCTGGCTTATGTGGGTCATGTGTTTTTACATTAAGGACTGTTTCAGTGGTTTCCTGGAGAATGTAATCTGGATGGGCATAAATGAGAGAATGAGCAGAGAAGAGAAAACCTCTGGACATGAGAAAAAGACCAATAATCTCTCCTGGCGTTCCTATTTATAGAGGTTGACTGTCGCTTCAGATTAAGGTCACTGACAGCCATTTGCTGCCCCCTGCTGGAGAGGGATAGTAACAACTCTGTTTAATCTCCATTACTCTGAGACCAGCTCCAAATCCTTTATATTTCCAAGAATTATACGAGCACTAAACAGTTACAGTTACATTATAATGCATGCATCTTATTGTGTACTGTATGCCTCACATCTTCACGTGGCACAGTACAATTCAATTAATTGAACCATGAATTTCACAAATCCATTTACATTCGCCTGAGGCATAAGTCTCTTAAAGTTCAAATGGTATAAAACGAATATGATAATGCAAGATTGTGCACATGCATCTACAGGGGAAAGGGTAATCAGGCTTAAAACATATAGGCAATTACAACATTAACACAAGTAAATGAATTTACAAGAGTAACGTTTCATCATATCAGAAAAAGAGAGAAATACAGACGCCTATCTAGCTGCCTCCAGCATGGCCTGTAGATGGTGCTGTCTTGCTGTCTCCATGACTCCTGCGCATCCATTTCCCACACTGGGGCCACATCAGACTGAATAAGAATCATAGACTGGGCCCCTATATTGTAACATTGTTCAATATGGCATGAATATGGCCAAACAGCGTATTTAAAGCACCCATATTTTGTGTGTATTATATTTTTGTTGTGGTTGTTTTTGTGTGTGTAAGCAGATTGTGAGTCACCATGCTCCAAAGAAACATTCCTGGTATGTGTCCTCATACCTGGCAAATAAAGCTGATTCTGGTTCTGATTCTGATTCTGATAAGGTTTACATGGTTTAATTTTTAAAAAACACCATATTTTTTGTCATAATGCACATTGCTGCTAGCCTGGTCCTACCAGACCCTGGTTTAGAGAGTCTGGCCCCTCTCCATTGACAAGTGTTAACTTCCTTGGAGGCGGGTACTCTGTTGAAGTTTAAAACTATTGACCCTACAGACGTCACTCTCTACTCGCACGAATGATGAACGCCATGATGGACGACTGAAGAGCTATGCTGTAGATGGATGGCAAGCTAAACGGGATAAACGGGATAGATAATAATGACTGCACTTCCCTGAGCCTGGAGCGTCCAGGCATCCATTAGAGAGCTGCACTGGCACATGCAGGGAACAACGGTATGGGTAGCCATGACCAACCATCCTCTAAAAACATAGGTCATGTGTTACTTAAGTAAAGGATATACAGTATGTTAATACAAAACAAACTCTAGATTGATGGTTTATCTCTGCCATTATGAGGTACCCCCTTGCTTTTTATCCTGCAAGTGTATAACTGCATGTGATAAATATTACCCCAAAATCTACAAGACTCAAGCATGTTTATTTCATAAGGCGAAGTCTTAAGGAAATGCACACACAATCCATTAAACATGAAGATACATTTAATGAGTTGAGCAGATTGAACCAAAACAAAAATATTCCTCCACCCATCCTCACCCCCAGTTCCTTTCACTGGTTCATCTTCAACATGTCCTTTATCAGATCAGACTAGAACAGGACTACTCTGAAAAGAAGAGAAACTATCCCATTAGGCATAGCATTACAACTTAAAGTCCCACTCCAGAAACATTTCAAAGTATGTAAACCACTCTGTTATGATCATTATTTTGTTTAACAATCTAATCTTTCTGGAATTCTGGATTTGGCCTGGCCGTACCCACATCGGTCACGCTTGGTTAGAGTTGTTTGGTGACTACATTCTATCATTTACCTCAGGTTGACTGGTAAAAGAGCAGCGTGCGTCTAGAGATTCAGCCAGGTTCAGACGGAAGGCGGGGGGGTGGCTGTCTCACGGTGCTAATTTCCATCCCTTGGACTCTCTGTGCATGTCCTCAGCTATATGGGACAGGAAGCACTAAATGTGTTGTTTTGTGTGACTTTTCTGTGTTGTATCAACTATATATCCCTTGCAAAAGTTTCCAGCCACTACGTTGAACCTAATGCTGATCACAAGGTCTCTGCACCAGTCAGCAGGGTCGAGATATACATCTGGAGTGAGTGCAGCTCCGAGGAGACAGCAGCAGATTAGCAGACTCTGCAAAAGGAATTCCTCCGAGACAAAGCATCTGCTATCTTAAAATAAACAGCCACCTGGGACGGAAGCAAGGTTGCACTTGTAATACTGACATTTTTCAGCGTTGAACACTAAACAGGGATTCGTTTGTATTTCAGCATGTGATGTAGGAAAACTGCAATATCAGTGACAGACAGAAGGACACTTTTGCTATTTGTGTTAATATATGGTATACAGTTTAACTTATTCCCGCATTTCCATCTAATTCTATTTACCGGTCTAGTTTCATACATGAAATGATGATTTGAATTTTTTTCCCTAGCAAAATGTCAAAAATAAATTAGAGCAACCTTTAAAAGTCTTAGACTCATGAAAACAGGATAAGATACGCAACTGTAGTATTGTTATACCTGTTGAGCTTCAACACAATTCTACACAATTATATAATTTTTTCCTCCACATCAGGGTGCCATATCTTTGTGATGATGCCCTGTTGAACTCTAATACCTCGTTATTATTTTCACATAATCAATGTTTAACAATCCTCTGGTGTTGTTTAACACAGCACACCGTGTAGAGTACCTGTATCCGCTAGCAATGCCGAAGTAAAGCCCCTGGATTATATGTTGGATATGAAGTTTGTTGCCAGCTGAATTTGACAAGACGAGTTCAAAGCAGCCAGCTTAAAGCTGTGGGCTTTAGGTCAATAATGTAACTTTAATTCGTCTGTTGTACTGAAGTAAAACAACTTTCACAAGGCAATCAGCAGGTCTTGTGCACACTTGTGCTTGTAAGACATAAACCTCTAAAGCATTTTTCAAGTGTAAATACCCATTTCTGTCTCACACACACTATCACTGTGGACAAATCCATTCACAAATTTTGAATGAGTGTTCTACTTTTATTAAGTCAAAATGTACACTATACAAGCGTGATTATTCTGAGACACTTTGACATATTGTAGCGTAGAGCTCATTTACTTCTACTTCTTCATGTCAACATTTCTTTGTCCTCAGTGAAGGTTGGAAGTGATCTTTAAATCTAGGTTTAGATTTTATGCTCAACCTTCCCGACTCATGAATAATTAAAAGGCACGAGGACCCTACAGGTTTAAAAGCCCTTGATAGGCTCTCATCGTGTCGCACCAACTATTAAACTAAACTATTAAATTAAAAAAACATAATCCAGCAAATCTCTTCCAACAATGTGAGACACTACAACAATACAAAAAGAATTTTGAGATACTTGAAAAATACTGTATTTTAGGGCCATGTACTCTTACAGAGGATCACATTGACATTTGCTTCAAAACACACACTAATACACTGATTAACAAACCGAAGCCACTGTTTCACATTTAATCAACATTCATTTCAACCTCCAGTCAAAAACCGGTTGTCCAAAACGCTCCTAAAGAACACATTACTTTGTGCTATGAAATATTATAGTATGTCCTTCAACTAAAGCCCTTATGGTGACATTTGGCTAGTTTCAGATGGAGTGTGCCGCGCCTGTAAAGTGGATGAGAGCAGGCGGCCGCAGCGGGGGGGGGGGG
>NC_048427.1:2519602-2527916 GCF_013103735.1 Etheostoma cragini | reverse complement strand
TATCAGAACCATATATCAGCTTGTCCAGTTTCCAGTTGTTTTTCTTGTGACAGAGTAGCTGTCAAAACGCTCTACATGTGATCTGCTGCTGATGTTAATAACCAGACTGCATATGATCAGTAATCAGAACGGATTGAACGGATTTAACTATCAGCCACACGCGGTTTGTACACAATAAGCCTTTAAATCAGACAAATAGTTAAAATTCCTCCGAATGAAAAACACAAAGTCTATATTAAACATGATGTTGTTCATTCTGAAAAAAACAGGCATTTCCCAGCATGCCCAGGGTCCGCCTGTCTCGGTGAAAAGCAACTGCGCTACCTGCCTCTCAAAACGGCTGCCGCCTTGCTCTTGTGAGGTCACCGTCGATCCCATGTGCACGGCGTCAGAAGCATTGCTGATCAAGTCGTAAGTAAATCTAACCGCCATGCATTGGCCGCCAACGCCGCTGATCGATTCTGCGCAGGCCTGGCTCATCATGAACGGGCCTAACATCTAAGAAGCATCACGATGAAGAAATGAAAGCTACAGAACATCCACCAGTATTTTTGGGGTTTATGTTTGGAATTGATTGGATCAATGCATCAATCCTAAATTATGCCAATTTAATACAACAATCTGCTAAAGTAAGTAACAGATTAACCGTTTTTGGGTGCAGATATGATTATAAAACGGTATGAATCTTGTCCCTTTGTCTACATTAAAAGATGAAACTGGTATTGACACGTTGTCTACTATGACTACTACTGCCACTGTCAGTAATATTAATATTTATGCTACAAAGGCTACCGCCATTCCTAATGCTGCGACAACATAACTTCGCGTAAACATACACGCCGACTTTCTTACGCCAAGTGGCGTATTATTTGTACGCATTTTGAGCTATCCGCTTGTATGCCTGCGCTGTATACAGCAGACGTAAACATACACGCCGTTTGGCGTGCTATTGCGAGAAGAAAGCAACTGGTTGAGTTTAGGAAACGTGCCACGCGGTCGGGTTTAGTAAAAGAAGAAACCAACGGTTGAGTTTAGGAGACGTGACACGCGATACACGATCCCTGGTCCGGTTTTTTTACCCATCCCCCCCCCCCTCCTCTCCACACGCTGATTTTTAAATAAATTCACACGTAATCACAAGGTTACATAAGTCAATGGCGGCCAAACAGCGTTGAGAAACACTCTAAAAAGCGAGTATGCGTCTTGATAACACGCTAATAATGGCATAGGAATTAGCGTGTCAAACATATGCCATTTCACGAGATCCGTCTGGATGAGAACGAAATGTGTGGCCAACACTGCTCGGGCTAACATCAGTAAACACACACATACACTCTATATACACTTTTTTTTAAATATGGGAAATTATTTAGATCTTTTTCAATTTCAGATCTGTCTTTAAAAGCAGTCTCCCCGTGTTTGGTATCATAACTAAAAGAGTACATATTACTAGTATAGTACATACACATTACTTTTTTCCTCTTATTGCAGCATAGTGTTTAAAACATAATTCTGCCATTATCGTGTATTATTACAACACATTTAATGTGTTGACTTTGTTTTGTTTTTAACAATAAAACAGACAGGAACACATGCAAACATCCACCTGAAGTAAAGCCAGCGACATATTTACAAACCATTCACTCGGTTAAGAGCTACAGAAATTTCAAGGCATACATCTCAGAACATACGCAGTGACGTGTGTATGTTTTGAAAAGTAAGCCTTTAATTTCTGTAGCTCCTAACCGAGTGAATGGCTTGTAATTAGTTAACTGGTTTCCTCATTTCTCAACAAACACTAAGGAGACACTAAAGTAATCTTAACCATTATCCCATTAATTCAATGACTATATGTTTCTGGCTTAATATCAATAAATCAAAGTGTGGCTTCCCTAAAATGTGACATAACTACTTACTGGATATCAACTGCCATTGTGAAATAGCTCATGAACATTTCTGACTTCCACTGGTAAAAAAGAAATTGTACATCATACACACGCAATGGACTGGCAATATGTACCCACAAGTTCCCTAAACATCTGAAATGGACAGTAACTTTGTTGCTCTGTGCAGCTTTGTACCATAACTCAGAATCCCTTTAGCACTTACATACTACAGAATAACTAATTCCTTGGACTCTAAAGAGGATTTTGACAGGTAAAGAGAGAGAACCATGTACTTGAAAGATGTAGATTTGGATCTAATGTTTCTAATATTCTGCCCCTTTCATAAGTGATTGGGGAGTGGGAAGGGGACAAAACATTAGAAACACCTTTGAGTATTTCCGGTTTTACTGCCAGGGTACTACATAGGAGACATTAGATTGCACAGGCTTCCCTAATAAACTAATATCTCAGTGTGTGATGTGGCTCCAAACTGAGGCCTATGCCAATTCCAAAGTACTTCTAGGGACAAGCACGTGTCCCTAGAATGTAACTATTAATAGAAATACTTCTCTTAACTCATGTTGCAGGACTTGCATGTATGTTGAATCAGTAGACTGCTCTTGCACATACTTTGTGCACACAGACCTGACGACTCTGCAGACAGGAGGCTTTCAAACCAGGACAAGAGCAGCCCAAATATGGAAATGGTCAGATAAAAGCAAGAGTTGCTTAACCTCCCAATCTTGGCCCCGAGCAGAACAGCCAGGGCTAAATATAAAACCTTGTGGTTTGTCCTGTCTCTCCTCTGCAGCAGTTCCCAGGTTCCTTACCATATTATTAAAGTATTGTTACTCTTCTCTCTGCCCAGGAACCTCAAAAAAAGGAAGCAGCTGACTAAATACAGCAGTGTATCATCACATACAAAATAACTTTCGACGACAGCCTCAGTGTGCCAGTGGGTGTAAAATGGCACATGGTATTTGTCCATTGCCCATTGTCCTCTTCCCCTGACACATCATACAATTGTCATTCCTTCAGAAATGGTTATCATAATACTCGCTTTTATGCTTTTAAGTGTCTCTGAAAAACCTGTAACTCAAAAGGAGACAAGCCACAAACATTCAGCGCACTTTCCCTTTGTGTGCTCTGTAAACCTGGAGTTTGGTGCCATGGCAATATCCCCAGCAGGCCTCATTTAGAGTAGTGCTCAGCAGAGACTAGAGCCAGAGAGCCGTGGATCTTTGTGGATCTGCAGCCAAATCAGAGGCCTGATACTGCTCTCAGCAGTCTACGGGGACTTCTAAAGGAAGAAGGTGTCCTCTTCCGCCTTGTCAGTACTTATTAATCCCAAAGATCCTCACGCCGTGCAGCTGGGGCAGCTTGGGGATGAGTACAGTGAGCAGGGAAACGGTGTTGACCACAAAATGGACCCGATCGTATTTGGTGTAGAAGCTGGTTAGTATATACCTGAATCAGGGATAAATAAGAGAAGGAGTAGTAATGATTATAAGGGTATAAATGATTAACTGCATTCCTGTCTGCATTTTTCTGAAGACATTTTGTAAGCAAGCCTGAGGAACACAACAAGGTATTGAGTAATGAAAAAAAAACTACAATTAAAAGATTAAAATTAAAGCTGTCAAAACATCACTTTAAAAACATACAATATGTAATTTTCTGTACTTAAGGGTCAAAACAATACCAAATGACAGTTTGGGGATGTTGTTAAGTAGCGTGGGACAAGGGTGCTTTATTTAGTGTAAACACACTGAATAAAGAAGTTTTATTAGCACACACACGTAGACACATTCACATACGGATCATGTGCAATAACTATAGTACTTTTAGTTTGTGTATTTCTTCTATTTATGATTGTATTGTTGTACTACTTATTTGTCTTTTTAGATTTAGAATTATGTTTACTGGGTAAACTGCTGTTAGGAATTCATTGTTCATTTTTGTGCCATGACAATAAACCTTCCAAATGATTCAGATTTCTTTGGTGGACACAGGGCGTCCGGGAGGAGCTGGAGCCGAGACGCTGTCTCCGATGACATCAGATCCAGACATCCGATGACTAACATCCTTCATCCAGTTAAAATATATAGTTAAACACAACAAAGATCTAAAAAGTGTATTGGAACATGTAGCTCAAGACTGGATAAAAATAAAATGGCTGACACTTGCACACAACCGCGATCCTGACGCATGCATAAAGGGGACATGCTGCCAGCACACAACTAAACAAAATATAGAACACACTCTGGAGCAATCTTTAGACATTTATATTTGAAAATGTAACATATTATACCTCTAAGTATGCAGTAACCTTTCGCTTATTTTTCCTCTGATGATCACAGCGAGAGGTTTCCTAACTCACACAGTGCCAAGACTTAAGTTTACGAGACAGTTTTAACACAGGACTGAAAAATCTGTGCATTGAACTACGCACATATGATGCTGCAATACAGTACGTATTCATAAAGCTCATTTTTAATTAAGAACAAATCAATTAACTGAGCCACAGACATCCAGAAATGCCTCCAAAGTGAGTTTCCAGCACTTATTGTATAAACCCCAACTGTGTTGGCTTCATGCTGGCAGAGGACACACAGATGTTCCTGTCGAGACACTGGAGTCAATAAGAAACGCTGATCTGATATAAACAGCATTTTTAGATGTAACTGCACACACCACTGAGGGATTTCTGTAAGCTCAGAATGAGGAATTGCCTGTACTGTTCTCTGCTGAACAAGTGAGGACATGAAATGAAGGCTCTCAGGAGACTTTTGAAGATATGTAGCCTTTATATCTGAAGCCTAAAAACTGACCACTACAGTGGTTTTCTCCTACTGGCACTGGTTGCAAAACAAAATGACAGAAAAAAGGCCTTTGGAACAAGCGTGGAAAAGTGTACACCTGCAAAAACTGCTTTCACAACAGTTTTCAAGCTGAGCTGGCCAATCAACTCCAGGGAACCTGGGGAGCTACCTGTAATCGGGTTAATAAAGACAGTAAAGGGCATCAAAGCAGCAAGGGGTACTGCTGCAAATACTTATCAAGCACCTTAACAAGTTGTGAGCTAGGCTAACACAGGAGCAGCAATGGCGCTAATCAATCAAAACCCAAACAGAGGTACAAGAGGAGGGGGAAAAAAATCAAGTAAATTCAGCAAAGGTCCAACTTTGTACCCCTTTGGTCTGAGCTAAAAGGTAAAACTGAACGGAACATTGAGCATTAGGTTCGGAGGGGTTACTTACAGAACAATGGGCGTGATGGTGAGGAACTTGCGTGAAGCCGTGAACTGCACACCATAGTCCATTTGCTCCCAGTGTGTAAGCAGACGAGCCTTGCCCTGATCTGGGGTCTCGAAGGGCGTCCCTTTGACCGTGTGAAGAAGGAGGTACATGCACTAAGGACAACGGACAACAGACACATTGTTAAGAGGCAAAAAGGAAAGCACTGCTGTAACATAAATAACAGATATACTGCTGGATGACACAATTTTGTCTAGAATATTCTTGATTTACTGTATAGACGCCAAAACCAAAAGGAAGCCCACAAGCAACAAGTGGATGTGTTCTTAGCATTTCCAGTGGAAGGAACACTTTATTAAATACAGTAATTAATAGTATACTCTTCAGGACCAGACACACAGGAATACCTCAGCTTTTGAAATGAAATGCTGGTTGAAACACTCCTGGCACCCATTTATTAACATAGAACAGGAGCACGAGCAGTGAAGCAGCAAGTAGGACTTTAATTTCTTTTTAAAATATCTTTGTGGAATGATGGGTTACCCTCCGACCTCTGCTCCACAAAGCCTTCACCCAGCTGCACTGTACAGTTTTGGGTCTTTCCCTAACCCTGATGAAAGAAACTGTGGCAGTGCTGGTTCACTATAGACTGAGTGAACCCCGCCCACAGGTCTGGAAACCGGCACGTTTAATTCTCGTGCTTCAGTTCACAATTTTGCGGGAACCAATCCCATACTGGCTTATCTGCCTGGTAAGCTATTGGCGGGTTTAACACGATGATGATTGAGAAGCAACCAAGCAGCTTCTTGTTTACATTCAACATAGTGTCCACCGAACGCCCCCAAATAAATCCGTGGCAGCAACCCGTTGATGCTGCTGTCAGCCGGGTTCTTGTCTGATTGGTTGAAGGACTTTTCAATTGCGTTCAGAGTCAGTTGATCTAAGCCTATCGGTCAAGCCTCAATCTCAAATCTACTGCGCTTTGGCTTGGTCTGGTGATAGCCAGACCAGGTTCCCCTGCTCCACTCACCAGATTGTGAATGAGGTTGGTGAGGGTCCAGACCACGGGTACGCTGGCGATGGGAATGCTAAGCAGGATGATGTGCAGGAGGCCGATGCCCAGGATGTAAGACAGCCACATCCCTCTGCTGTTCATCACTCGGGTGTTGGGGTTCACCTCGCTGTGCGCCGTGCCCACGTTCATGACGCCGGTCTTCCCACTTCAAAGCACGATGTGGAAACGGTGTTACTTTGAACCTCGGCTGGCGTGACGGTCTGTCTGCTATAAGATAAACAGAAAGGCTACGCCGGATTATTCCAGTCATATTAAGACTTAGGGAAACTACCTGAACTGGGCCGGTGTCATTTATCACATCAGTTGCTTGCTCCTAACTCAAGTTGTACAGTATAAATAAGTCACTTCTATGTAGGGCTGGGCGATAATTATTCAACGTCCCCCTGGGGATACAATACTCTTTTTACATTTTAATGCTCCTGTTTTTAAAACCGTTTTTTGTTGCTGTTGATGAACATTTATTAAAACAAGATCATTGACCAAGAGTCATACCCAACAGGTTACAGATAGTATACACATGAAATTACATCCACAGGTGAAGAATCACTTTCCTAATTACAAGTGACCCGTTTAAAGTATACACTGTATTTGCTGTATACTGTATAACTGGAGACCACCTCTGTACATAAATGTCCAACCTAAACCAGTTTTTGATCTCGTTTCACTCTGTAGCACTTTTAACAATGAAATGTGCTTTACAAATCAAACATATTACCTATGTTTCTATCTATGTCCCTAAATATCGTATGGCATAAATTTATTTACAATAGTTCAATGAAAATGACAGAAACAAACAGCATTCATCATAAATGCTCATAAGTTTTTAGTTTTTGTACAATTTCTTTTAAAAAATGGTCAAAAATATATTAGTTATTGTGTTGTTCATTTACATATAAGTATTGATACCACTAAACGCCTGTTAACTATCCTAAACCTCAATTCCATTATTTTCTATACTCTATGTATATAATGATGTATTAATATAACTGTTAATACTATAGCGATGTTGATTGTAAACCACGTGGCTCCTTCCTACATTTTATAAAGTGCTATTAATCCTAAACCAACCTAAATAAAGTAATCAATACAATCGAGGATTTTAACGGGCACCTTCCAGCCAATCAGAAACCAGTATTTTCTGTGGCCATGCCAAGATATATGTATGGAATAAATTAAGATATGGGTCCATTCGGAAATGAGCCTGGTCAACAGCAACTGATTGTACACACTGCAGGCGCTTGGTCGTTCCAGCATGCTGCCATGCAAGTTGTCTCAAATGTAGCAATCACCCGTAACGTGGCTACAGAGAGCTACAAGTGCACTGCTGGAGTTCCTTCTACCGGTTTATTATAAGTGAGTAAATAAATCATCACACTCACGGCTGAGAAAAATGGCTTCAACTCCGAGCTGTATTAGTCCGTTATCCCAGTTTCTGTCTTATCGATGCCTTCAGTTATGTAACGGGTACTATCCCCGGCTGACTGGCCAGACTCCGGTGTTTCCATCATTCATCCGGTAACATCTCTCGGCTCCAGACGTGCTGCTAGGCGCTGCCGGTCGGCTCGTGTCGGCGCACAATCAATCGACACATCCACTTCTCCTTCGTCTTCAGACAACAGCTGGTGACAACACAGCACACTCCACGATGTAACGTCACCGCTGTTCCTTTTCACGGCACCGTTTTTTGCACCGAGTATTTTTTTACTCAACGCATTCTGCTCTAATTGGTTGCTGTGTGTCACGAGGCCACGTATGACCTATTGGAGTTTTTTTATTTTTTTTTTAATATGTGGATCACGCCCCCCTCTATACGTCACAGCGGAGGCGGGATCCCAGGAAACTGGCATGATTGACAGGGCATGAATGAGTTCGGAAGATGTGTAAAAAAACAACAAAAAACAATTTGACTAAATGTCATTATACATTTTGAAAATGATAAATATAATACTTCATGTTAAACTTATTGATTATGTATGTTTTTTTTAATGTCAGACATCATTTAAAGTATTTGATGTTGTTCAGTCACAAGAATGTGACTAAAGTAGATTAGGTTACATTTTTATTAAAGGATAGGTTAACATTCATCAACCTTCTTG
>NC_048427.1:2474938-2519502 GCF_013103735.1 Etheostoma cragini | reverse complement strand
CACACACACACACACACACACACACACACACACACACACACACACACACACACACACACACACACACACACGTATTTATTTATTTGGCACACACATTTTTATAAGTAGATATGAATAAGAATGTGTCCTCAGATGTTCTGCAATTTCACTGGATTTTTATTAAAGAATATATCCTGTATATTAAGACTTTTAAACTTAAAAGGTCCAAAAGGTAATATGTTTACTGTAATTAATCCACGAATGACCCCAACGCGTCAGATATTAAGGAAAAGTGCTAAGTTGTCTTTTCTGACAACAATGCTAATGCCAGTATTTTCTCTTTTTTAAAGTTCTGTCCTGTGACGGAGTTTCTGTTTGACAGCCTGTGCTACAAAGCAAGATTTGGCGTCAACAAGGTAACTTCAGGTTCAACCCAGGGCTTTCTGTATAACGACAGTAGATCACTTGTTACGGGGTAAAATGGCCGTGGCAACTTATGCTGAGCACCTCAGGAGCAGTTTATGTTACGGTTATGGAGATTAGAGATCAGCTGGTGTAAAAGCACCGTCTACCGACCAATCAATACTCGGTTGTGAACTGTGTCAGCGTTTTTAGAAGATCAGGTGGAGCTTGGTGCGCAGAGAGAGAGAGAGAGAGAGAGAGAGAGAGAGAGAGAGAGAGAGAGAGAGAGAGAGAGAGAGAGAGAGAGAGAGAGAGAGAGAGAGAGAGAGAGAGAGAGAGAGAGAGAGAGAGAGAGAGAGAGAGAGACAGACAGACAGACAGACAGACAGACAGACAGACAGACAGACAGACAGACAGACAGACAGACAGACAGAGCTCATAAAAGTTAAAACATTTAGAGACAGTTACGTATAGCTTTATATGTGTTTTACGATGAAAAATATACTGATTATTTAAATGGAGTCTGGTGGGTTTGGTGATGGTGATCGCTGGAAAAAACACAACCAACTTGAAGCGAGATTTACAGACGACTCATCAAGAAATACATGCGAAGGCAAGCATACACGCTAAGGTTATTTTATCAGATGAACCACTGTGTTTCCGCTAAACTTGGAAAAAAATAGAAGCTAGAGGAAACCAATAATATTTGGTCTACTAAAACTAGACTTAAAGACTTAAAACTAGACTAAGACTAAAAGATTTCAGATGACTAAAATATGACTAAAACTAAATGGTGTGTTATTCAAAAGACTAAAATCAGAATTTGCTTTCAAAATTAAACACTGGTGGAGAGGAGGGCAAGGTGCGTCTGTCTGGCAGGTCGAGAGGACTGTAATTCTAAGCCAAAAGCGTGTCTGACAGTTAGGTACAGAGTTCAACATGAGCACTGGCTTTATGTCAATACAGCCCAAATCTAACATGATCTACTCTGCTGGGCTGTGGAGTAATGTCTGGCGATGTGAGACAAGCGTCTAGCAACATTGTTGGATGCTGCGGTCTCAGCCTGGAGTCTGGGGAGGAGGGGGCGGGGCAGATTTTTACTGCAGTAACTATTTTAAACACTAGCTGTCAAAATTACATATTGCACATTTAAAATGTCTAAAGTTTGCTCAAGTATTGTGTTCTAGGTTTTTAAACAGGTCTTCATTTTCCTATGTCCATGCAACGCTACCTCTTTTTTTTTTCCTTCCGTGGTGTTGTAGTTCTTTTGATAGTCCAAATATAATTTGCTGTAACGACTACAGATGAGATCAACATGTAACCTATATTGCAGCCAATCTTGCCAATCAATTTGTTACATTTAAGCCACTGACAAATTAATTGTCACAAAGCTTATATTTTGCTTTTCAGCTCCACAAATCTCTCAGTATGGCTTTTTTTTTTTTACAAAATGGTGTCATCTAGTGACAGCTCAAGTGATGCATTCTAGAGATTTACGTTTTTACTTTTGGAGACAGATGACAAAATCAAACATTTCATATTTCATATCATTTGTATTATTATTCATTTATTTAAATGTATGTTCTTGTTTCTCTGTACCATTATGCTGAATGCAATGTTTGTATATTTGAATGTTGTTTCAAAGATGATTGAAAAGACAACATGCATGACTGTTACTTGGGATAGTAATAAATAACTAATTTGTGACATTTAATAACCTTAAAAAGAATGTCTTCTCTTTCTTCTGCTTGTCTTTTGCAACATAAACAACTTAAATGAATGTACTAAAAAAAGTACTAGAGGAAAAGTCATTTCATCCAGAGGGAGACAAACGTCTGTACCAAATGTCATGGCAATCCATCAAATCACTGCTGAAATATTTCAGTCTGGGCCAAAGTTGTTCCTAAAAACGACCCACTGCTCAACAGAACGGCAGAACTACATGGCCAGAGTTAGTCTTTTCTGTTTATTTAAACAGCCAGTCGCTCTGACGCCTTTCTGCTTAGCTCAAATACAAAAGGAGGCACTTGAATACTAACGTACCTAAGGTGAGAGGAGACCTTGCTAGCGGCAACAAAGAATGACATGCCTGATACTCAGGACCCCAAATCAAAGATCAACAGTGTCATGTTCTAGATCCAAAGATAAGCCCTAATACTAATTTAGGCCCACAGTATCCTGAGGCCAAATGGGTCAACTGTGTTCTATACTTGCATGCAATGTTACGTGACACCCACTGTTTCTAAGGGTACCCTTGTGATGAGTGGCATCAAACAGGTTGGGCCGGCCGACAGTGGTCTCTCTCTTACACTCATCGCCGTGGGGGCTATGGCTGTGTTAGCTATGTAAACCTAGAGTTCTGTTCAAATGTGAACCATGGATGACAGTGCTGTGAGATCATAGCTGGCACTGGAACAATGGCCAAATATGTGACATTGATAAAACAGACCCCAGGAGGGGAGCAAATTATGACGCCTTCAGATGTCCGATCAACAAGTCGTCATCTGTGACTTTGAGGGACACACTGTCAGGTAGATAGTCAACTTTTCTGCGCTTATAAAGTAATGAAATAAAATGGGGACATTGTGTGTAGTGTATCACATCTGCAAACAAAATGGTAGGCTGTCCTAAGCTATAGATAAGCTGTATTCAAAGCTACATTATTCATTTATGTGGTATCTTTGGTTCACAGGGTGTTACTTTAATGTTTTGTTGTACAGTACCCATCTGAAAAAAAAGATTTACACTCAAGCACCAAGCCAAGCACAAGTGTGTATCTGATCTTTGCAGTAAGAACACATTGGCTTCCACTGCTTAAGATAAAAACAACGCTTCAAAGTCCTACAGTCGTATCCATTTTCTCACAACATATTTAGTATATGACGTTAAGATATTTTCCTCTGCAGACTACATATCTCTGTACTTCGGCTCATGCCCGTAGGTCATCTGGCTAACCCTTTCAGACGTAATTTGATTCTGTGAACAGGACTCATGCAGACATAAAAGTGTTTAATGAGATGCATTTCATGTTATATTTTGTTCTGCCATCAATTGTTATGAAAAACATTCTTTGCTATATGACATATCAAGAATGTACACTAAGCATATCTAACTATTCATAAATGTAATTACCATCTACGACTTTACAACCATAATACAATACTTAACATGAACATATTTTGGAGGAGCACCAGGACTGCGGTATGAACCCAGGACCTTTATGCTCTGTCTGCACTTCTGAAGTAATTCTCATTTAACTGCTCCAAAACATTTCATAACTTATTATAATGTAAATGTTTCTTGTTGTAACATTAGTTTTACTTGTTGAATACTCCTTAAAAGAGCCAGCATTATGTCTTCGTTGATTACTAGAGACTGAAGCTTGTATAGTCTTTATATCATTTTAGCACTTAAAGATTGGTGGAGAGAAATAATACACTTTACTCTCCAGCATATGCAGCTTGCATTAGTCATGAAAACAGCCATCTTTAAAATGTATATTTGGAAAAATGTCTGATCTGTTGCTGCAGAGAAAGTGATACTGCAATGGTCTTGGCTTAGGAATTTGGTTTTAGATCTCTTGGTGTACCACAGAATGCAGCAATGTGGTAATTCTGTTAGCGAAGTCATTTAATCCCAACCATTAGGCAAACCTATCAAGGAAAAAGCTGTCTCCTTATTCAACAGCTTTGCCTGATTTTACTGTATATTGCATTCACCTCATTCAATGAGACAATAAATATGTAATTCTAAAGGCATCACTTTGTTTTATGATACATTATGACAGGTGTTTGTCACGATTGTTGACATTTTATAGACTAGAAAAATAATTGTTAGTTGCAGCTCTAGTTGTCATGCCGCGTTACGTGCTCATTGCTTACCAGACATTTCATACGTGTACTTGACAAACAAGCGCTCCTGATTGTGTGTGACCAGCAGATGTCACCATCAACACACTTTAAACTGGTTGGAGTCATCCTGGAGTCTGTACTGTGAAACACCTCCAGTCGTGTAACTAACACAAGCACAGTGGTGTGGTCAAGATTAAAAAGATATTAAAAACTCATTGTATAAAAGCTGTGTACTGTAATGTCAATTATTATGATGCATTCTTTTTCATTTATATACACAGAATAATGTTAATTCAGCATCCTTTACCTACCAAAAACAATTAAGTGGTACGGTTGTAGTTTGACTGTTGCTTAACGCTTTTGTATGCTAAATTAATATGTCCCGATGTATGTTATGATTGGGTACACCTGGCTCAAAGCAATGCATTCCAACATTTATTGGCTCCTTACTACCTCCTTGAAAGTTAAAATGTGCAGTTTTTGTTGAATGTGTGTTGATTCAAATTAATAGTCATTTTGGAGGCTGTAGTTTGTGGTCGTGTTGCTTTTTACTGAGAAGTATTTCTAACAGTCAACCCCATTTATGACAATGAGGGCTGTACATCCTTTATATTAAAAAGATGAGACAAAAGCACTCAAAATATACAGTATAATCTGTATTCAGCATTCACTGGGCGTCTTCTCATTTCACTTATAAAATTAGCTGATGATTTATTTTAACCAGTATTTTGTGTTTCCAGCACTTTCCACTCTTCCTGCCAACATGAACATGCTCGGTGAACTCTGAGCAGTGTACAGATGGACTAACATGTAGTGAAGCCAAAAGAGGGGGATTTTTTCAAATTCTACAAACATGCGAAATACCGTTAAACAAAACATTTAAAAAAATTGCCAACCCCTTTTGTACATCTAAAAAGGTAAGGTATCTGAACATTGTAAAATGTTTAGTGATTCCCATAAATGTATGCATGCTTATTATTACAAATGTGTTCTTACGGTCAGTGGCAGCTCGTATGGCCTGTAAATGAGCTGGATGGGACAGGAATGGCACTGCTGGGACAGTGTTCTCCAATTGGAGAGGTGGACTTGTGACCCGGGCAGGCTTGGATGATAGCCTCGCTGGAAAAGGCTGACGCAGGGAGTCCATTATTGCCCCTGGAGGAAGCTGAGGATTAGAACACCAAAGAATTTCAATAAAAGAAGTGTCTGTTTGGGGGTCGGGGAGGGGCAGAAGGATGGTGGTGGTGGCGGGGGTCCCCTCATTGTCCCAACAGTGATTGAGAGCAAGAAGAGGGGAGTGAGACGGCATTGTGTTTGCAGCTCCTCTGAAGAAGGTGGATATTAGGGGGGATGGCTAAGGAGGGGTGAGGGATGGGGAGGCTGTTGACTCTTCATCTTGTGTGAACAAAGTCTCTGGCACATAGCCCTCTTCTGTCCCTCTGTCCTGGACTCCCTTGTTTACGAGTGCCATGAATTCTGTCCCTCTCGGCGGGGACCCCCACCAACTCCAACCTACACCGCCGCACATTGTGGAGCTTAAGTGCCCTTTAATTAGGCCGCCTCAGTGTCCGGCTGAAGACCACTGAGGGTGAGCATAGAGATTCCCTCATACTGCAGAGGGATGAAGTGTTTGCTGCTCTAATGAAAAAGGTTTATTTGGGGGGGGGGAAGAACTCTTGTCGTCTTTGTCCCCTGTCTTAAAAAGTCCTGACAAAGGCATCAATATTACCCCTAACACTCTCCCATTTCCAGGACACATTAGCAAGGACTCGGAGGTGAGGCAGCAGCCTCTCAGCCACCAAGAGGCCGAGGACTTCCCAAAGTTCTTCACACATATGACAGTAAACACGATGCACTGTACAGAGAGAGCACACTGCCTACTTTATTATCATCATCATCTCGTATTCATTTATTTTATAGACAATTACTTTCTAGATGGAGGCAAAAGAAAATCTGCTTCAGGGTCCTTAAATTCAATGGGAGATTTACATTTTTTAACATTATGTAGAAGAGCGTGAATTCATAGAAAAATATGTAAAGGAGCGTGGATTCACATAAATTCACCAATCCACATAGACAGCTAAACACATGCCCAGCTTTGTCATTGTGATGGAGCACATATCATTATCATAACCTAAAAAAGCACAGGATCCAGAGTATAAAAGGGGGTAGGTGGGCAAGAGGCATTGGGAATTTGCTGGACTGCTCTGGCAAAATGAGTAATTTCTGGATGCACCATTGTGTGAAGAGCTTACAGGGTGAGGGCTCTGAAAAGAAGAGGCATTGGAAGGATATAAACATGGGAACAAGTGAAATAAAGTGAAAGATGGAAGGAATGAGACACTGAGAAGAATGAAAAGGAGTTTGTGAAGGGAGCAGGGCGGGATTGGGCGTGTTCAGAAACTTTTTCGCTACAGCCCAGTGTGTAGATACCCTCCTAATCCTGGTTTTATTGGCTGCCTGTGTCCAGCCATGCTGGTCGGATTGAGTAGGGAGGGTAGAGAGGTGGGGGGGCTGAACACATGTCCTTCTTTGTGGTAATACGCTGATTAGGCCTGAGAAAGAGCCGGACCTGGTTACGGGCTTTCTCAGGTCACCGTAGAAACCGGCCCGGTAGGGGACCGCTGTGTGTGCCTCCCCCTCCTGTGCACCTAGTGATGCAGACACACAGATCGAGGCCTTCCTTTGCAGGTCTGTACAACACACCACAAGTGTTGTTGAGTCACAGCTCATTTTGACATCCGTCGCCAATGTTCTTGACCTTAATCGCTGTTGCCTTTCCAGACAGTTTGCGTTGCACTTGTGGCCTCAACCTGGGAAACGTGGTTTCAATGTTGTTCAGATGCAAACCGCAGACTGATTCCTTTGCCTGCATCCATAAATCAGACGACTGTCACATCCCCCCTCATTCATCCATCCCTGGCCCTACAGAGCAACTGTCATCCAAATCCCAGAGCTGAGCTACGCACATTTCTGATGATGCCGTAACACATGACAATGTTCATGATGGAAAACAGACCTGCCTCATTGTCAGCACCACTCTGACATACCGCATCTTGACTTGAGGCATTGAAAAGTCATCTTTATACGTACAATGTAGAAGACTCCCCACCAAGACTGGCAGGAGTGCAGGCTTCAAACAAGTTTCACAAAAGATATCTATCAATTATTGTCACATTTAGCAGCTCCCCCCTTCTCAACAGGGCGGTAGGTCGAGTGCTGCTCAGTCACTGCCTGTTTCCCTATCTTCTTTGTTAAGAAGAATAAAACACCGAACTGCGGGTAAAAGGGGAGCACTCCACTACTGACCTCCAGACTGTGGTCACTGGGCTCTCTCCCTGCGGTGGGCACTCAGCCTCCTCTCTGCAGAGTGCACGCTCCCAGCCCCTGCTGAGCGACCTTCCAGCCCCCTCAGTCCACAGAGCTCACTCACGCCCTGGAGGTCCTCTGCAGAAGGACCACAGCCCGCGGGCAACACAGCAGAGGGAAATAAAAGATAGATATTTTATATTTTAAGTACTCAACACGACTGGCACAATTAAAATCACTAAAGTGTGACCGCATTTGTGTTAAAAGTGACATGTCTAAAACCAACTTTGTATTTAACGGTGAACGGGTGACATTCGACTCACCTGACTTTTAGCGGGATTGTGAACTCTAATCTACGTCTTTTACAAATGCAAGTATTATATGTCTGTAATGGCGCATGGATGACATTTCATCTTCAAAGTCATTTTTGTTGTTACAATAATAGATCAAGACAAAATCAATTAAACATCTCTTACTATAGTTTTGAAGTTACAACGACATTCCTTACTTGGAAACTTTAACACTTTACAAAGACCCCAAGGCTCCAAACAATCAAACTGTTGTGAATTATATCAGGAATCTGGTATCATTACTTTTGAATGTATTTCCAGTACGTGTTAACTTACATTTTTAAAAGTGTGTGCTCAAAAATCTTTCAAGTCTAGTTCACTTGTTCAATGGAGGGTTCATGTAAAAAAATATGTTTTAATTCTTATTTGATCATAAAAGAGTTACTTGTCCTAGAATTCAGCTACAATCTTAACACAGACGCTTATAACAACATGTTGCCACTGACAGAATCAGCCTCTAAAAACTAATCAAAAACTATAGCAGAAACCTGGCGGGAAGAAGAAACTTCAGAGCCTCACTTTCCATAAAAAAAGTTATGTTCTGTGAAGTATGAACTTTATTCTGATGAAACCATCCATTACTGGTTTCAAAATGTCTTCTGCAGTGGTTGACGGTCATTCTTTCCAGGACTGATTATCCTTTGAGACAAAACCCTTAACAAGATTGTTATCACTATAACCGGTTTTGTTTGATCTCTGCCAGGTATCTTGTTTGTATTCGTCCTGATCAGTTTCCTTGTGTGTGAATGAAATGCTTGGTTACTTCAGGCTAAGGCCATCACAAGTGTCCCACCCTCCTCCTTCACTCTCTCTATCTGTCTCCCTCTTCTCAACCTCCTCCCCCTGTCCCAGGGCTACTCGCCCCACAGCCCATCAGAATGACAATAGTATTGATGTAAAATGTGTCGCCTTTGGGCCGCTGAAGCATATAACCCCTGCATGCCTGGCCCAGCCACCACCGCCGTTTATGGCTTTATTGTGTCCCCTTTTATGTCCTCCCCTGTTGGGGTGGGCGGACAACAATTTAGAAAATTCACTGTATATGTCCCCGTGAGTGGGACAAAGATTATGCGTGTGTAGACGTGTGTGTCCATTTGTGTGTGCCCGTGTGCGTGCACAGTATATATCCGGATCAATTAGTCAGGGCACAACCCCTTAAAATCAATGTGTCAACATGTACCTCAGCTGGTGTAAACCTTGTGTTGCAGTCTTCTGCAGATAAGCTGGCCTATATCCCTTCACCTACCTCCAACCACTTTGGGGATTTTTTTTTTTTTGATCATATATGAAACAAGTTGAGTAACAACTCTACCTTTTTTCATGTGTCCCTCCCCATAGCTCCCTCTCTCATTTCCCTCCCACCCTCTTTCCTTTCTTTTCCACATTACCAGGGGGTGGCGTGTGATTGACAGATGGGAACGAATCATAATTTTTTTTTCGTAACCTAAGGCCATCTTCTGTGATTGGCTTGCCAGCTGACATCTCCAAACCTCTTTCCCCCCGCCTCTTCCCCCCCCCCTTTAATATTGGGCCTGTGGATGAGGCATCCTGAGGGAGAAAAAAGTAGAGAGAGAAAAAGATATCTACCTTAGGGAAGAACCTCAGAGAGAGGGAGGGAAGGAGAGGACGGGTAGGAGCGTGTGTGCATGTGTGTAAGAGACACTTATTCTCTTAACTACTAGGAGACAGACACACTTTCCTGGGCCGACTCAAAGAAGGGGGAAAACAGGAGGAAGATTTTTTTTTTTTTCAATATCACTTTAATCGTCCCATCATTCAACAATCAAGCTGCCCTGAAGCTTCTCGTCCTGGAAACTCTTCTTCACTGTATGCTGGAAGTTATATATATTGATCCATTTACCCTCTCACACACTACAAGCCTTACCTCATGGATTTGTATCTGATTGGATATTTGATGTGTGTGTGGTTGTCCAGCTCACGGGTGCTTGGAGGCTATCCCATCTGGTGGTGAGTACAAATCCACAGTTTCAGCATCCGACCCTATAGCTGCATAAAGAGAGAGAGTCTTTTTGGTCAAATGATCATTTCTGAGAGGGCAGAATGTGCACTTTTGTGAAAGTGCACAGTTGACTTTGTGGAAAAATGTTCTCCGGCCCAGTCCAAAGAATCTTAACCTCAAATACTAGTGTAACGGAAAAGGCTTGCCGTTCTTTTCCCCTCTACACTCAGGTCCATTTATCATATTGGAGCATGTTGTGATGCAAAGAGGATGAATTTTTCGTTTGGGAACCATGGAATATTTTAAAGTGTAAACTTCATTATTTAATTTAAAACAGAAAACACATCAGCAAGAGGTTGCCTTGTTAAAATTAATTGTCAGCCTTACGAGGCATTTCCACACAACATTGTAAGTCAGTAAGATCATTCATTATTATAGAAATTGTGAACATAGCTTAAGGTCGATGACAACACTGATGGTGGTTGTGAAAACTCAAAGCCTTAAAAAAAGCTCCCGTTTCTAAACCATAATCAATTTCTTTCTTTAACTACAGCCATGTAATTTTAGGTGTGCCTCAGGGAGTTCAACAATCACGTCTTATACAATGTCGTTTTGTTTTGTTTGCTATTGTGCATCACTGTTCTACATATAGGCCGCCAAATACGGCATGAGTTGCATCTAAAAATTGTTTTTTTGTTTTTTTTGTAGATGTATGACATGCGCTGCACACATAATCTTTGTGAATGACAAACCTGTACACAATTTCTAAAAATATTACAAATGTGCTGTCTGCCATGCGGTATCAGCTGTAACTCAATTAATCCTTTTTTTGAAAAACAGTTGAGCATATCATTTTGCTTTTCAATTGTACCACAATTCACCCCCTCCACTACGGATTTGTCAAGAGACAATATGTTAAGGTGCCGCAGGGCTTTATTCTTTGTTAAATTATCCCAGATCGCTTTTGGCACCAGTAACTGAAATTTAGAGGTTTATCTCGTTACAAATTCAGCTACATGCAGCTGACCTCATAGCTCCGGGTCTTCTTTTGTAACATAAAGCTTCTATTTTGGAGATATTTGCGTAGGCGTATGACAAAGCTCTTTTGGCTCACAACACAATACTTGTCAGAGCTACTGCACTTTTAGTAGCCCAACTAGCATGTGGTCCCACCGTAGTGCGTCCAAACCACGAGCATCTTCTGGTTTCATTTACAGAGCAGGCAGCTGCCAAGCACACAGGCCACAGGGCTGAAGTGTTAATGGCAAAGAGGACTTTACACCCACTCCTGGCTTCAGCAAGAACCATCAGACAACAGTGACAAAGAGCCTGGGAGTCTCTCTCTGTGTAATACCTGCAGCTGTTCCGTTCAAGGAGTTTACATGACACTGGTATAATGTTTGAAGCTCAACAAAGCGCACCACCTTCACACTTCAAATTCCAAGCGTAGGCTGTGGAAGGAGTAACTGGGAGGGCCGAAAGATGAAACGCAAAGCCGTAGCTTGAGGTGACTGGGCAGGTGCTGAGGAATGGGTGTCACACAGCGCTGTCAGTGGCATCACCGCCCCCCCCCCGCGCGTGGTGTCGGACTTGTCCGAAGGAGACAAAATGAGGTGGTGTGTCAAACAAGAGGGTGCTGAGTTTCAGCAAGGGCCCAGGCAGGCTCCTCTCAGCTTCTGTCTCTGGGGCAATGACTTGGCCATAAATTCTCCAACCAAAGTGGGACGGATTGGAGGGAAGAGCAGTTTTTGACTGCTTTATGCCTGGCAGCCTTGCTTTTACAAGATGGGGTGTTGAAAACCAAACAGAGCATAAATAACTCTAGTGATATGCACATATGCATGAACGAAGATGAGGTGTAGTAGAAAGACATAGCAGACTAACGAGGTGGGTTTGGAAAAGGCGAGACGGAGCAGTAAATTGCCTTTTTGAAATGCAAGAATGTTAGAGCAGTGAATGAAACAGCAGTGTTGTACAACATGAGCAAAATCAAACAGTTAAAAGCTATGCTTTGACTCTACATAATCCACAGGTCCAGCAGTCTCTCTCTCCAATTATCTGACAACGCCATCCTTTCTGTGGTTTAAAAATGAAAAGAATATCTGTTCTTGGACTTATTGCTGTGTTTTGGTTTCACCTTTTAACCTACGTTTAATAATCAAAGAATATCAATATTTAACATATGAAGCCGAGGAGCATGACATAATATTCTGTTCTGATCAAATGCCAAGGTTGTTAATAAGCGTGACGGCTGGTATTGTATGAAGCCTGTGTGGCTTGACTCATCAACGTACCTCTAGAACACATTTAGCCATTGTGTTTTTTTTTTCCTTGCATAAACAGTGGTGGTTGTAAGTGAATGATGACAGTCACTTTCAGCAAGGCATTAGCTCAGCTGAATTTATCCCCGATACCAGCCATCAAGCGTTAGCAGTGATTATAGTGTGATGGTGATAGTGTTTATCACTGTCATATCACACCGCACAGGCACGAGATGTTTTAATCCAATAGGTGTTACTCTCCCAATCCAATGTTATCACCACAACCGCTCTGTAAGAGAAAGCAAAGATACACATGACTTACATTTGATTTTTTTTGGGCAATTTCAAGTAAGGCCGTTTCCCCTCAAATGTCATTGATCAAGACTCCTTAAATTTACATTGTGTTGATTATGAAACCAAACAGAACAACGGGGAGGGATAGAGGGAAACTGAATGTTATTTGTTGTACTGCAATTTCTTTTATTTTTTATTTCTTCTATTTTTTATTCAGTCAGCATACACTTTGCCGGTGCTAAAATCATCATTACATTTAATGAGCAATCAATGACATCCTGATCAACCAATTTTTCTTTGAATCAGTGTAGGTGACAGGGCTTTGCTTGACTTCCACTCACAGGTAATACATTACTGGCCGTTAGGCAATCTGACGGGAAACCATAAGCAATGAAAAGCAGTCGTAACTGCCTAATATTCAGTCCCTGGTACAAAAGCAGAAATAGGTTATAAGTAACTCTTTATAAATCAGAACAAACTACAAATAAATACCATTTGGTAACGGTACAGAACAACAATTTAAAAAAGGCCTTATCCATAAACACTATTCTGTAATTGTGCCTTTTTAACGCTTTTAGTGATTCAATTTAAACATCCTTTAATTAAAAGTTTAAGAATGTATAAGCCTAAATACGGCTTCCTGTCTAAAATTGTGTTTGCTGTTTGAAGGACTACTTGTAGAAGTTTTGGGAACCACTGAGGCCTCAATAATGTTAGTGGCATACCTCTCAAAAGATCTCACACAACGCTATCTACCACACTGCCCAGTCTATACACAGACCTTTCCAGTTCAACCTGAGCGGCTTAAAGGGGGCTCTAGGGTCCATCACTGGGTCTCAGGAATGTCATTATGACCGCCCCCCACCTCCAATCTTCAATCTAATCTTCAACCCCAAAACCCCTACCATTGGCAAAGGGATCACTTAAATGATGCTTACTGCGGGAAAATCCTCCTTCTGCCGTCCTGTGTGAAAAGATCAAGGATGTTCGGGTATTATTCTCAGCAGTGCGGTTAAAAGTAGAGAAAAGAGCAGGGAAGTCCAGAAGAATGTCATTCATAGGAAACTTCAGGGTTCTATTATGAATGGCTGATGGCCCAATAGGACCAGGGTCAAAGGTAATTTTGGGATAAAGCCCAACAGAAATGTCTCCACAGAAGGTGACATCCACAGGATACAGGGAACGTGGAAGGAGTACATTCATACAAAGACATGTATGATTATGTAATACGTGGCTTTGAGCCGTGTAATGGTTTATACCGGCATTAATTTCCACGTGATACGAACTTTCCATATACGGTTTTACCGGCGTATTGTCACAAAGCGTTACAGCGGAATTACAACACGAGCGCATTGATAACGGGATCCCTGTTGACAGCGTACCCTTCTCACTCATGGTAGTAAATTGATAACAATTAATAACCCACAACTAACTCTCTGTAACAGGATAAAACACCATAGTACACAACAATTTGTAACTTAAACAATTTCTAACACTAATAATTTTACATTTGCACTGCTGAACGGCATGCCGGGTAACATTATAGCTGCTAGCTGGCTAGGTAGCATAACAGTCTATTAAACTGGGAGAGTCCGCTCGCTGTTGCACAAGAACAGAAAAGAAAGTTAGACGATGAAGAAAGACCGGAGTTGGACCAGAACAACGTATGCTCAAACGAGGAGCCGTCTGCTGTCCCGAAGTTATTTTATTTTTAAAAGACCACATATAATCTTGCCAGTGTTGTTGCCCGTCGCGTTTTAACGTTGCGCTAACGTTACTCGGCAGTGCTAGCGTTACAGACATGTCACTTCAAGCATAGAGCGGAGCACAAATATGAACGCAAAAACGATCCACCTACGGTCCCGCTACAGACGGGAAAGACGGGTTCAGAGCAATGATTTAAACACTGTATTTAAGATGTTTTGCCTCGCCGAAATACTTCCGCTAACCTACTAACTTTATTCAAACGCCGAGGGAGGCTGACAGCGGAGATGCGTCCAGTCTCCCCCTTTCTACAACAACCTAACTTACCTGTGGCCAAGGTAGCGTTTATACAACGATCTTACAACTATGTTGGTTTAAAAGGGAAACAATGATAAAGTCGTTTGTATTTGTATTCATTCGATTAAAGTATATTTTACTACTTTGAAGTATGTTCAATGAAAATAGTTTAGATCAGCTATGTAACCGTTACATGCATTCTTCTCTATATCACGTTAGTGTGTAATGTTGAGCCAAGCAAACCCTTTAGTAATCAAAGCTTTATGTAAACATGTACATATTTTATGTACTTCTGACAGTATAAGCCATTGTGAACTATGAATAAAAAGCCCAGGAAAGTAAAAGAAAGAAAATACCGTGATTTAAAGTGATACCGACATAATCTTAAAAATACAGCAATGCAATTTTTTGTTCATCCCGTGCAGCACTAGTAAAATGACTATAGCCCTAAGCAGGTGTAACACCATTTGAATTTGTTTAAACTTCTTGTGACTCAGGTTCATGTTAATGTATTTTTTATATCTTAAATAATGTTGCCTATCACAATGGCCAAGACTGCATCTAACTGTACTTGTAGTGTCAGTGAGAGTTACCTTAGCGTGCTGAACCAACACAAAACAAACCTATGAGGTAGTTGTCACTGAACAAGCACGTGGGATGATGTTATACAGTCAGACTCAAGGTAGGCGAGAGGTTCAAAGGAGAGTGGTATTTCAAAGCAGTGAAGGGGAGTTCTAATCTTCCCACACAATCAAAGGACATGCAATGTACTCTTGTAGGAAATGACAAAGTCCCCCTGTGCGCAGCTATTAGCTGCCCTAAAACACAGGCCAGGGCAGTTCCTCAAAGAAAAAAACGGCAACAGCCAGAGTCAAAGAGATCATTAGGGGACACGTGTGGAAGCACACGCACACACACAATATTTAAAGTCTTCATTACCTGGCTGATCCCACCTGTATGGCTTGTTACAGAGGTTAATTATTAGCAGAAAGCAATTTCTCTGACACACGGGGTCAGCGACAGAGACGAGTTGCTCACACCTGTGTACTCAGTCAAAGCCCTCAGGTTACTGACCAGGTCAACTAAACAACTTGCGGAGGCAGAGCGGAAAGGAGGAGAGATCAATGTCTCTAAATTACAAAGAATTCAGTTTAGATTTTGTTAGGGCTGGGTACCGAACTTCAATACTTTTAGGCATCGATCGAATTGCCTCCATTGCATCAAGTATCCAAAAATGTCTTGTCATTAAATACAAAATTCCAATACTTAAGTACTAAATCTCATCAGCATGAGTGAGCCAATGAGAATGCAGCCTTGACTACACTGTGCAACACAGAGCTGAGATGTATACAAAAAAGATGTGTACAGTAATGTTGTAATTTGTTTTTGTTTAAATACATTTAATTGGTAATACAAATAAAATCCAATCCCAAAATGTCATCTCCAAAAATGAATAATAATGATATATGGTGAAATAATTTGAACACATTTACCCTCATCAGGGTAGGGCTGGGTATGTGTTTTCATTACTAGCGGCGGTATGATTAGTTTCAGGACTGATACCATAGTGATTCCTTTTTCTGATTCATTTAAATTCAGAAATCTAACCATTTCAACAAAACCCTTTCGTTCATTCGAAAAAAAGAAACCTGAATCTTAAAAGGTTAAACAGTGTCTACACAAAAGCACAAGAACGCACCCTACAGAAAACGGTCTAAAACTAGCAATTTCCTTTTTCTAAATCAGGAATAATCAAATTCAAAAATATGTTAACAATAATATCAATATGCTCGATGTTTGATGCCAGCTTTTGGAAAGTTAGGTACATTTTAATTTGCTCCAAAAGTGCATTGATGTATGACACCAAGCCCTATTAAGGGATACAAAGGTAAGAGCGAGAAGCAAAAACATCCATGACAGTTGGATCGGACATACTGTCCTTTGAGAAATATCTGCAGACGGGCAAGCTCTGTTAACCGGGTTCAACCCCAACAATGTAGCATTACACCACAGCTTTCATTTAGTTTCTTTTCCAACTTACCTAAGCATTCAAGGGTGAACAACAATTAGGATTTTAACTACTTTTAAACACACAATCATGCGGTGTTTGAAATTGCCACAAAGAAATTCCAGGCATAGAATGGAAGATTCCAGACAATCCCCTACGAGTTTTGATGGCATAGGATGCATTACTGCTGACAATTCAAGCAGCAGTGCCAACAAGCTGCCCCTAATGAGCAGGGAACAATGCACTGTTTTGAGTTGTGGTTCATTCACACAGTCCCTCAGGACTCTCATTCAAAGCTCTGTCCTTTCACGACAACAGCTCAGACTCTGTTGTGTCCACCTGCAGGCAGACCAGGACACCAAGCTTCCAGTCTGACGTGCATTTGTCAGTGCACTTGTGTGCAGAGGAACTTCTGCTCTCATTCACTTTCTGACTGACAGGTTCACAAGTTTACACCCTGTTCAGTTTCCCTCTTCACATCTTCATACTCGTGACTGCAGGGGCTCCTTGTCCCAACTCCGCACTCTCTGCAACAGTCTGCAGAGACAAAAAAGGAGGGGAGGCAAAGGAGGTAGAAACAACGAATAGGTTGGAACATTTTTCAGGGGTCCTGTCATTTTTTATCTGATCAGCCAGAAGCTGTTGGACTACAAATCAAAAGTGTGCCAAAGAAAAAGAGAAGACAACAAAACACAGACAGGAGCTTTGCATTCCAGCCTCCACCAGGAAAAGTCCCATCCTCGGGCAAAGCCGCCAACTTTCCTTGGCCCACTTACTCTCTTTCGAGTGTCTTTATCTCTCTACGGACTCTGTTTTGGGATTTATAAATGAAACTGTGATGGCAATGTTTTCAATGCACGTCTCTAACTGCTCAGCCAGGGCTTCATTTAACAACATGATGTCCTCCAGGCAAATCTGACAAGTTGAGCGGCAGCGTCAACATATAGGAGGTAAATTAGAGGTAGATTAGAGTTTAATGCAAATAATATTCTGTTCCTGCAGACGCCTCTTCAGGAGCCTGGCTCTCACAGAGGACGGGACAGAACACACTTGCGACTAAACGCTTCAGGCACAAACCCAGCATAAGCTAACAATTTCTCTTTAATGAAATAAGTTAACTAGTTCAGACATGGTTAAGAACGACTGGCACCTATCGTCAACGAATGCACTAGAATGCATTAAATCAAATATAAAGCCAGAATCAAATCTGTGTGTGAAGGCTGAATCTTGTAAAATTAATTACTGCCTCTATTTAGCTGTAGGTTTCAACTTTACAAGTAACAAAAAAAAAGTATAAAGTCATTATACCATCCAAGCACTAAACAATTTGTATGAGGTCTTAAATAAACAATTTAATCAGAGATTCATTAAAATATTGGTGCCCCAACTGAGGATTGTGTACACCCAGGTAGGGGTGCGCAAAGTGACGTAGGTGGTACGCAAATAAGAAAATCCATATATACGAGTGCAGGGGGGGGGGGGGGGGGGGGGGGGGGGGGGGGGGTACGTCGCTGGAGGTTGAAGGGGTCTGAAGCTGGGGTACGGGACTACACAACTTTTGGGAAACTGTGCATTTAAGGATCAGAGCTGAATGAAGCCTGATATTCTATTAACTAAGGAACTACTCTGAAATGAATCCAACCCTAAACCAAAAACAAAGGTGTAGATGAATTAATTATCAACTCTTATTCTCCTCTTGACCTGAAAGAAAAAACACCTATATATGGGCGCCTGGTCTACCAGATGAGCTACCCAGGCGCACGTCTTAGTGATTACCTTGTTGGAAGAAGGAACTTACAAGTAGCAACACAACCATGTATTTCAAATTTGCCTTCACACATGCATACAGGTTTCCATGAGTCTTTAAACAGTGCCTAAGGAATAATGCATGGAGGGATGGATTGTGACAGGCTCTCTAATCCCTCGCTTTTCCTCTCTGAATCACCCTCATACTTTGGATGCCACTTTAACACTCCAATTTGTTCTGAACTACAAGCCACCTAAAAACTTCAGTCAATAATCTGAACATAAAATATATTTAAATGTGTGCCTTTCTGACCATCAAGGTTCATAATGTCAGCTGAAACCAGTAACGTTAGTGAAAACAAATAAAGTGCACTGAAATTATATCCAGTTGAGGTATTTTTTTTTATAATTTTACTCCATTACATTTTAGAAGAAAATATTGTACTTCTTACTCCACTACATAGAACAGCTACTTTGCAAATTCAGATTTTACACACAAAGCATGTCATAAGCTAATTACCTTATACATATATGTGAATCAAATAAACTACCCCACAGTATGTTGCTTTATAATTAGCTCTTCTTTAATCAGCCGCTGCATTAAAAAGGCTGCATACATCTATCATAACCATTACCTATAGCATAACATAACGCAGTAAAGACAGGTGTCATTATGCCTCTATGAGTAGCCTACTTTTATTAATATAAGTACAATAAGAATCGATATTTTGTTAAACGGTACTTTTTCTTCATTAAACCTTAAATGCAGGACTTGTAATGGAATATTTCTACTTTAAAGGTATTGATAGTTAATGTTAGTTTGTAAAGGAGCTGAAACTCAGAAAAAACATGTTATTTAGCCTAACTTGAGTTAACTTACGTACAATGTTTACTGGAAGCGCGAGCGCATTAAGGAGTAACGTTAGGACAAACAAATAGAAAACATACAACCATAGAAATGAAATGAAGCGCATTAAACACACAGTTTTATGTGCTTTAAAGAAACGTAACTACATGAGAAAAGTGGAATGAGTAAAGGTAGGCAAGTAGAGATTATTTACCCGGCTGTAGCATAAACCATCTTTCACATTTGAGGGGTCCCTTAACGTTGGCTCACTGACGTTAACGTTAAACGTGAACTAGCTAACAAGCTAGCTAGCTACCTTGAAAGCACAGCTAGCGCTCTGTTTGTGTTTCCCTGAAGGCTAACATTAACGTTCAAGTCAAATGTTGTGTCAAATATTTCAGCATGTCGACGACACTCACCACTGTTTCAAAGGTTTCCATATTCGTCAAACATTTTTCAAACGTTATCCAACTAAAACAAAAAAACTCAGTGAGCTGCAGGAAGATGATCAACCAAACCGTCCTCATTCTGACCAAAGATGGCAGCCGGAAGTGGCATTTTAACACGTATTTTATATGAAAATATACAATTGTTGTAAATAACAAAGATGAAACTACAGTACAAGCTTAGCAGTGCAATTATCAATGGAAGTGTAAAATAAACAATAAGTAACACACAAATAGCATCTAAACTGTTACAGTTATGAGAATAAAATGCATACAATCATCCCCTAAAGTAATATATTAAGCTTTTGTGACCATTACAGGTACAATGCCACTTGGAGGTTGGTTGTAGGACCATCTGTATTTTTGTGTGCTCATGTGTGGAGGTCTCAAGCCTTTGCTGAGGTTAGGGCCAAGACCCAAACAGTGTAGCCTAAAGGGCCTACATCAGGTTTGCCCAGAAGACATTCACTTCTTTTACTTTCCTCACTTAAAGATGAGCAGCAACTCCGTCAAGATAAATTCAAGTCATATTTGATCACACATGAGGACCGTAGAATCTGAGTAAGAGGCACCTGATCATAAGGACTTAGTTTAAAGAGGCAAACAATCCGGATATCATCAGCCCTGTTCTTAGATACTGGTATTCAGGCCCTGGTCATGAACTTCAAACTGTTTCTGTAGGCCATCAAGCTAAAGGCAGTGAGGTCAGATGTCATGTTCTTCTCAACAGGTTCAGAGGGTCACCTGGTGCTTTTTGTGCCTCTGGACATAGGAGGCTGTCACACAAAGAAAGCTCATCTGTGCACAGACGTTTGCTACACACTGACCCCTGTAATGCAGACCTCCCACAATAGCAGCTGCAACATATTTCTGACGGTACAAGATTCCACGCTCAGAGACAAAATAAAAACAGAGAGATGCCACTTCACGTTTCTAACCTGGCAGCAGAGAATGTAGTTGTGATTTTATTGCATTGGGAGTGGTTGAGTCTCAAGTTTTTGTTGACAGTGTTACAGGCTTGATTGCGTGAATTTCCACTGTTCAGCAAGGTGTGTGGTGGAATCCCTTTGTTTCCTCTGCTTCATTTCTGTGGTTTCCAGCGGCCCGTCATACTTTCACATCAGCCCGGTTTAGATACTGAGAAAACCCCCCAACCAAGCCGTAAACACCCCAGGCCAATAGAGGCCCCATACGGACCTGCCTGGGCATGCACCTGCCAAGCCCTGCTGTTCACTGCTGCTCTGTTGCTCGTCTCATCCCCTGCAGCAGATTCCCCCGGCATTCTACCTCTATGGAGGTCTCTGAATCTGCTGCTCCCTCACTCGGTTGAGACACGTTGCTCGTGGCTTCCGAGAAGTGAGGCAAAGCAGGCCGGATCAGCATGGCTCTCATGTGGTCTGCATGCATGCGTCTGTGTGTGTGTCTGTTTGCACGATACGCCTCATAACCCCTTGGGGTTAAGACTCTCATTAGCACCTAGCCAAAAAGATATCCCTTTCATCTGATCTGTCCACACAAATCAAGTGAGGCACATCCTTTGCAAACAAAGACAAATAGGCTGGCAGATCCACAGACTGTAGTCTAAACATGCTATGTCCACCACAAAGTCCCACGCGGTTAGCTAATTGATTCCATCAGAAATCCCAAATTCATGGCTAAGCCTGCATGTCAGAGTCGTGGGCAAGCAGTTTAGCTGTCCTTAATAGAACCTCAAATGTAGCAGAGGTTGGCACAGCAGTCTAAATACAGAGATGTCTCACTTGGGCAGAGATTTTCCTTTGAGTTAACTGACTGATGTTTTTGGGGAGCATGTGACACCAAGGTTCAAACACAAGCTCTGTGCAGGGCATCATCCACTCTGGTCCGTCCCATGACCGAGAGATTAATGGGCAGTAACCAAGCTAGCAGACAGTGTAATTAAGGCCTTTAGTCACTCAGTCACCAGACGCAGTGAAGTCAGCAACACTTGAACTCAATGATGTTGGTGAGCTTGGGACTGGCAGATGACGTAATGTGGCTGCCTTCGCTTCAGTAAACTTAAGACAAGAACATGAATGAGATTGATGAGAACTATCAAATTACTGCATGGGAACATCAAATTGGGCAAAACAACATTTTAAGTTTGAATCATTAAGTTGAAAATGAAAGAGAAGAGACTTATTCTGCATAGTGGTGTTTGAGAGTTTTGAATAGTTTGTGCAACTGTGCTATCCTTGAGGAAGTGTGAACTGTGAAGGATTTCATACTGAAACTGTTTGTTGTGTATCAGTGTCAGTCAGGAAGCTCATGCCAACAACACAAGTGGTTTGTAGCTGATTATGTGATATATCATACAGCATATATTCCATTACGCCAGCAGTTGTTAAAGCTAAACTCAGCTCAGCCTCATTTCTCAGTGTGTAAGCTGCACTGGCAAAGTTGATACCTGGGAGGCAGTGGTAACAATGCTCATATGTGATCAAAAGTTTGTGTGTTTGGGAGGGGTGGAAGGTGTTGGGGTGTGGGGGCTGGGTTTTTGGGGTTTCCATATGTAAAAAGCAAAGGTGCACATGAGCTGTGAACCTATTTAAGTTTTCTTTTTACTGTGACTTCAATGGCTTGACTTTTGTGTTGGGGTGGGGCACTGCACTGCACTCATCTGTCAGAGTCAGTGGCTACTATGACTGGGTTGCGCCCTGCGGGGGTCCTGAGGTCATCCCGTGTGGCGCTCTGATCTGATCAGCGTCCATTGTTCCCCATGATCTTCTCAGTGCCTCCAGCGCCACGCTGTCTGCCCAGCCCCAGCCAAGTGCTGGAGCGTCTGCTCAACACTGGTAAAGCTCTTCTCTTAGAGCTATTGGCAGCCAGTGATTGGAATAACAGCGTAAAAAATAACGGCGTTAATAATAACAGCGTTACTTCTTTTAGTAACAAGTAATCTAATTGATTACTCCAGTCTTTACTGTTACTGCCAAAAAACGTGGCGCGTTACTATAATTGAATTGGGTCACATTTAACTAGAGACGTTCCAATACTGATACCAGTATCGGTATTGCCTCCGATACTGCCTAAAATGCTGGTATCGGTATCGGGAAGTACGGAGTTTACACACCGATCCGATACCGTGTAGTAAAGCCCTAAAGAAAATCTACGTTAAAGTAATTTATTTACGTTCTTTTTCATTATAACTGACTGTCAAACTAGATAATAAAAGAAAGTTCTGTGGCATTGATTGTTTGAGAGTTTAACCTGAGCCGGACCAACAACAGAGATAGAAATCATATCACATCCATACAGGGATAGTAGTATACAGTTGTTAAAAGATAATAAAATATATGACACACTGGTATCGGATCAGTACTCGTATCGGCTGATACACAAGTTCAGGTATCAGAATCGGTATCAGGAATATAAAAAATGGCAACGGACCGTCTCTACATTTAAGCATTTAAAGATTTACTTGAAAGTAACGCAATAGTTACTTTCTGAAGTAACTAGTAACTTTTATAATTTGCAACTGAGAAACTAATTTACTTTTGGAAGAAGTAACTAGTAATTTTAACTAATTACTTTTCTAAAACTAACTAGCCCAACACGGTTGGTAGCACACCTTCATATCCCTAACCCTGTAAACACCCAAATCACACACATCTAGTAAAGCTCTAAGAATGCAGAATATGACGGTAACATGTTTCTTTAGTATGCCCAGAAATAAATAAACAAGTCATTTGAGTCTGACATCCTACAGTGAATACATGACCTTCTAGGAGAAGCCGCACAGTTTTGTTTGAGCTTGTCATCACAAAAAGCATGTTAAAACATGGGCATGGCAAACATGCTTCTCTCTCTCTCTTTTATTTCAAGAGAAATGGAAAGCAATTATAATTAATTACCTGAATGAAACTATAATGGTTTCTGGCATAACAAGCTGATCTTGACTGTCTCTTTGTGGTGATAAATCCCTGCTTAGGCACATCTGCGCAAGACTTCTGGTGAGGCACACAACTTCAGATATTCTGTTTTAGTCCATCACCAGCGAGCTCAGCTGTATACGCTGTCATTCTTATCAAATCAGCTACAGAGAAAAAAACCACAATTGATGATGGAACTGCTGAGGTGCAGGTGTTTTCATATATTTGAAATGAGGGGGCTTTTCCCAACCTAAACAGACAGGTTCTTGTGTGTTATCTGTTAGATCAGCAGATCTGTGTATGCTAACAAGTGGGAACACTTTGAAAAGGCACTACTAATAGCTTGTATCTCTGCCCTGAAGTGGGCCTATTAGCCCCCCCTTCCTTGTACAAAAAAAAGAAACTAAATAAACAGGAGCTCTTAGTATAAACTATATTAAATTGATAAGTCAATAAACACTCCAGTATGAATCACTGCACCGTCACAGAGCTACGCTCACAGTTAAACCTGAGATGAATGAATACAGAAGTGGTCTCCTCTAGAAGAGCAAGTTGCCTTTCACAGAGGCCTCCCTGGCAGGTCATCATTGCCATTGTGGGGTAGAGTTCACAGAGGGCACAGACTTGCACTGTGAGTCTCATTTCCCACATCCTTTGTAATTGTTAAGCACTGGGGCTGAGAAGCATTTGTTGATACCAGTGTGCTATACTTTGTAATTGCTTTATTTTAAGAAATACTTGCTCTACGACAAAACCTTTTGGTTAAATGTTGTCTAAACAAAAGCAGCAGTATATTACTTTCTATTGTGTACAATAATGACTTATTAAAGTTGGCAAAAATGAGCAAAATCTGACATCAATCAGGAACTGTCTGGCCAAAGAATGTAGTATATCGTACTGGATAAAAAGAGTTTATTTTATTTTATCTTTCAAGATTATTACTAATCTGACCAGACATTTCAATGTCAGCTTTCAGTACTTTTTGTGCTTCAAATACTTTTAGCTAGTACTAAACAATTCAATGTAAACCCTAAAAAGCAAGATAATACATTTTTTTTTTTTCAAAAACCCATGTTGTATTTAACTAAATTGAGTTCAAATGAACTTATTTTGTATTTACAGTGATGGCCTCTTGGTGTTTGGTTGCTACACCTCTTGACAAACTTTTTTTGACCATGTTGCAGTTATTTTTATATATTATAGAAATGTAGAGATGTGTTTATGACCTGCAGATCTCACCTAGTGATGCTCCCTCTCTCTGTCTGTGTGCGCCACAGGTCCCTGGCCCTTGGGCAGCAGTACTCGTCACTGGGCTCCCAACCCATCCTGTGCGGCTCCATCCCCGGCCTCGTGCCCAAGCAGCTGCGTTTCTGTCGCAACTACATAGAGATCATGCCCAGCGTCGCAGAAGGAGTCAAGCTGGGGATCCAGGAGTGCCAGCACCAGTTTAGGGGCCGGCGATGGAACTGCACCACCATTAAGGACAACCTGGCCATCTTCGGCCCTGTGCTAGATAAAGGTAAATAAAAATCTCTATTTCTGTATTTGGTAACAAAGTACATATGCATCCAAGGCTTAAAGGTATAGAAGAAGTTAAAATCGAAAGGATCTGTGCTAAACAACTCGCTACTGTAAAAACTATGGCTGAGGCGATTGCAAGCTGTTGTGAAACACACACCCTACAGGCTTAGCACTGCCTGTTCTCTGGGCTTTTGCTAACAAATGCCTAGCTAAGGCAATTACAATAATATACACCTTTCCTGGCTGCAGTGAGAAATGGGCACAGGTACAAGCACTGACACATTATTCAACTTCCATCCTTCTTTACTCTCAGTACCGTGTTTGTCTTCAGACTCAGTGACTTCTTTTTGGTTTTCCCAACCGTGTTTACAGTTTCATACGTAAAAAGGGGTCAGCGCGGTAAATCTATCAACGCAACCTGACAAGTACAGCTGATATACGGGAGGCATCCATCCGGCGCTTCACACGTAGAATACTAATTGTAAGATATCGCCACACTAACTGTGTCCTTAACACAATCCCACTAAACCTGACAGTGAGGGACAATAGGTGCAGGTGTCCCGCTTATGGCATTGCGGTCCCTAATTATGAAGGTAGGTGTTGTGTGTTGTGAGTGAGGCTGCTGATTGGAAATGAATTACCCTGTGTGTCAGAGGGGAAGGAATCTGTGCAGCAATGGGCAGTGTGAGCAGTCCAAGCTCCTCAGTCAAATAAAAGGGAGAGGGGAGGCCAAATGAGATTACAGGCAATAGAAAAGGGCCGGGGGGCTCCGCTCAACCCCTACTGTGCATGAAGACCAGTGCGCGCCTCACACAGTCCAGCTCCCACGGACGCCCCATTCACACGCCCTTTTGACTCTGTCATGAAAACAGGCTGAAAGGGGATCTCTCCCAACCTAGCCTGGGTGTACACTTTGGGATAGGGGAGCAAAGGAAGGAAGGAAGAAAGGAAGGAAGGAAGAAGAGCATCTCACTTTGCAGGTGATAAATGGAAGAGTTTAAGTTAGGGAAGTGAGAGCTACCAACCATCCACCCCAGCCACCTTAAGCTGCGTGTTGGCCATGATGGCGTTGTTGGTGGAAGTCTGGAGGAAGTGGGGGGTTGAGGTCCTGTGGGTGGTGTATGCGATTTTAGCTCAGGGTGTTGGCGGAGGGGTGGCTAGAGAGAGAGAGGAGGGGGGTGGGGGGTTAGGGAGTTTAGGGAATGCCAGCTCCGGGCAGAGCGGGGCTGTGGGGGCGCGAGTTGCTGGGCCCTTTGTGTGGATAATACAGTGTGACACAAGGGAAACAAAGGCGGATTGATGGGCCCAGCAGGTAGCAGAAGCAGCACTAGCCATGGCTAGCAGCCAGAGCTCCAGGGGCCGAGGGCTCACAGGCCCCTGTTGTGGAGGGCCCTGCTAGGCTTGCCAGGGCGAGCAGGGGATGCCCAACCTGAGGACTCATGCAAAGACTCACTGGGAATTTTGACCAAAACTGTGTCTTTTTACTAGGAATGAACAGAGGAAATACAGTATACATAGACACACACAAGTCTAGTTAGTGTTTAATTGTTTGGATGCAATATGATTTAATATACTAAAATAACATATTGGGACCATATGGGCTCAGTTTGTATTGTTTATTTTTCAAATGTTGCTGAATATAGTTGGGATTTACAGTATGTCAGCATCTGTATTACATTTTCACAACAAAAGACCTCTATCTGACCTTTCACCTGTAAATTATTAGCATTTATACACTCAGAAATTTCAAAAATATAGAAACATCTAAAAGAATTCATAAAGTATCACATTTTTGTTTTGTTACTTTGCTTGCGGATACTTTCAGGGTGGAAAACACAAGACTAGCCCCGAGCCATTCATCAGTAAAGTCTTAGTCTGTGGCTTGTAAAGTATTCTGATCGGTTCTCGAAAAACTTATTGGCAGTGGAATCGCTGAGGAATTTCTGGCTTTAGTAGCCACTGTGGTCTGTAAAATACGGGCTTAATTCTCTGGTCGTGTTCGTACAAATTTCAAAACTCAAATCACCCAACTGTGCATATCAAAAACTCAGGCCACTCAATGCTCATGAAAAGTTGAGCCACTGCTCCCCTTACCTCTGTGTGTGTGTGTGTGTGTGTGTGTGTGTGTGTGTGTGTGTGTGCGTGTGTGTGTGTGTCTGTTCCACAGCTAGTGGAGTGTAATGGTTGAGCCTTGATAAGTGTGCTGGGATTGTGAAACAATGGTGTCCGATTACATAATAAGCTGTTGCCTTCAAAGGAGGCGTAACTCCATCCTTCAGTGTAAAAGAAAATAAGAAACAGGCCGACACACTGCTTGGTTTCACCAGAAGGCCTTTGGCTCTGAACAGGGACTGGTTGGAGGTGGGGGTGACAACATTCCTGGAACACTATCCAGATGCAAAGCAGCACACCTCAGGGATGAGAGGAGGTCACTGAGATCCCACTGAGCGTTAGGCCCTTCTGACACAACCACAATGGGCTGATGTCACTGCAGGGACTCTGCTATTAGGCTCCTTCATGTGTCCCGCAGTCTGTGCCTCCTCATTGCTGACGAGGATCCTACGCTTGATATTATGAACCAGGTTTACATTGTAAAATAAGAGAGGGTTAAGTTCTTTTCCAAAGGGTTTTCAGTTGTCACACCTGGGCATAAATGTGCCTTCTCAAAGATGAAATGTTGTTGCCTGGAGGTTTTCCTTTCAATACTTCTGTCTGGATGTTGGCAGCAGAAAAAATTGCCTTGTCCATGTTTAACATAAGATTGACACACTCTCTGTATCTCTCTTTTCCCCTCTGTCTTTCTTTCTGTCCGACTTCATCCGTCTCGTTCAGCAACCAGAGAGTCAGCGTTTGTCCACTCCATAGCTTCAGCAGGCGTGGCGTTTGCAGTGACGCGCTCCTGCGCCGAGGGCACATCCACCATGTGCGGCTGCGACTCGCACCACAAGGGACCCCCCGGCGAGGGCTGGAAGTGGGGCGGCTGCAGCGAGGACGCAGACTTTGGGGTGCAGGTGTCCAGGGAGTTCGCCGATGCCAGAGAGAATCGTCCAGACGCTCGCTCGGCAATGAACAGACACAACAATGAGGCGGGACGCACGGTACACACATTTACACACATATTATAAAATATATGCTTCAATTTCTTGTTAGCTCTCTGTGTTCCAAATTAATATACACTACATGTCATAGGAATGTAGACATCTGAACATTTCACTCACACGTGAGTGTTATAAAGTCATGTGCTGTCATCTGCTGACAGACTCCACTCTCCTGGGAAGGCTTTCCACAAGATATTGTGCAACACTAAGATTTGCTTTTAATTGAACTAAGGGCCAAGGCACAAACCATGAAAAACACAGGTGGACAGGGGAGTCCACATACCTTTGGCAAGACAGTGTACATATTGATGAACCACAAAACTAAACTGATCAGAGAGCAGTGGGTCAAAAATTTAGGATGTGGCAAGACAAAAGCATGTTCCATTGGTGAGTACATTTTGTACATTGGAATGAAAGTACTGTACTACATCACATTCATCAGACAACTTAGCACATAAAAAGGGGAAACTGAGACAGAGGTGCAGTAAACGTTGGACAATGACGTGACTGTCATGCAAAAGTAGTGGATTTATCCAGAAAACCCCACTGTTTGGGATTGCTAATTGTTTGTGTGAAGTGCGGGGATTTGGTATTTGACTTGTCCGCACATTTCTGAGTTTCAACCTGCAAATGAGCACTTGACTTTGAATGACTAGTTAATTACTCATCTGAGAACACCCCCCCCACACACACACACACACACACACACACACACACGGCCTCACCCCCCACACCTTGCCTTTCATGCCTTGCATCCCAATGAAAAATTCCCTGACAGTTAAATTACCTGAGTGAGTTGAGGGGAAAAAGAAGGAAATCAGCTCAGACTTAAAACATCACTGGCTGCTGTCACCGCTTGGGAAAAAAAATAGGCTCCCCGGCTTCTCGCTGAGGGCCAAATGGAGGGACCACACGGCAACAAGACATCCCTTTGATCTGAGCACACAGGAGCAGCCAGGGCGACCACAGGAGCTAACTGAACAGTAGTACTGTCAGGAGACTCCTCTGCTCTCCACCTGGCCCTCTCACGCTCTATTATTTTGCCCCGAGGGCCTCTAGGACTTGATGTTGGCATGACAAGCTGACAGAGTGATGTCACTAGTCCATCCCCCATCTGCCCCCCACTTTCCCCTTCCTCAGCCAGAGGTACCACAGCCACCTGCCTTCCGCCGCAGCTGGGGGAATTCTGCAGCTAAATATAGCTGTTGAGTTAAAGCACAACAAAATCAAAACACAAAGGTAAAATAAGCCCCGCGGCAGCACACTCATGATGTGAGCCAGGGACTTCAGAGAGAATTAGCAGGAGCACAGAGCCTCTGTACTTCACAGCTGCATGACACTTAGAGAAATTGCAGCCAGTGGCGTATTGTTTTCTTGGCCTGCTCTGTGAGTCTTCAGTGGTTTTGTTAGTCTGAATTTCCTGTTAATTTCTGACCATATAATTACAGCAGATCTTGCTCGGTGATGACTGCCCCACAAGCACTGAGTCAGTTATCACATTAAGACCAGCACATTTAAGCTAATTACACTTTAAAGGAATACTCCGCCCTTTTGGAGTATCAAATTCTCACTGCCTGTAGGCTCTGAAAAGTTTGTAGCTTGCGTAATCCTAGAGGATTGCGAGTGTTTTCAGCTTGAATTCCCACCGCAAAATGTAAAAACATCCAATATCAACTTATAATCCACTACGGAGAAGTGGTCTACTGTATGTCTGTCCGAAGGTTCAGTATCTATTCCATATCTTTGTGCATAAAAAGTCACCAAAACTAAGTATTTGAATTAGAGACCGACCGATACATCGGCGGGCCGATATTATTGGCCGATATTATTTATTTTTTTAAATACTCATTAATCACTGAATATTCACCATCAATGAATATTTCAAAAAGTAAACCGGACCGTCAACCATGTTATGAGTGTTGGCGTTGTTAGTTTGTCCACGAGAGGACGCTGTACAACGTCCCTGTTGGCAACACTGATTTTATTTTGTTAATGTGTTTTTGTTCAAAGGACTTTAGGTTTCATATTTTAAGTTTGTATTTTAATACATTTTATTTATCAGAAATTTAATATAGTTTGATGTTCCTCTGTTCTATTGTGACAACAAAACAAATTATCATATTATTTTAGTGAGAACTACAAATAACTAATGTTGGGGAAATCTGTTAGTGTTTTGTAACGTGTTTCTGGATTAAAAAAAATATATATATATATATCGCCCGGATTTTTAAATAACCAAATATTCATATCGGTATCGGCCTTATCCCTGATTGGTCAGGCTCTGGTTTGAATCTCGTAATTAAATACAAAATGAGGAGAAAACTACAAAAACTTTCACTTTTTGAAAAAATGAACCCCCCTTTTTATTGCTTTAAGAGGTCAGGAAAAAATGGGTTATGAAAGCTTAAACATGTTGAATGCTTGCCACGTTGTAAAATAAAGAAGCTTTAGCAAGTTGTACTTGCTTTTTTTTTTCAGCAACAAATAAAGCAAGTCAAGTTTAGAACCGACGTTGGCTTTAAAGATTCCTACAAAGTGAACTTAAAAGTGTCCTCTGTGTTCCTCAGACCATCCTCGACCACATGCACCTGCGCTGTAAGTGTCACGGCCTGTCAGGGAGCTGTGAGGTGAAGACATGCTGGTGGGCGCAGCCAGACTTCCGCATGCTGGGTGACTACCTGAAGGACAAGTACGACAGCGCCTCCGAGATGGTGGTGGAGAAGCACCGCGAGTCACGAGGCTGGGTGGAGACTCTGCGAGTCAAGTACAACTTCTTCAAGCATCCCACCGAGCGCGACCTGGTCTACTACGAGGGTTCGCCTAACTTCTGCGAGCCCAACCCGGAGACGGGCTCCTTTGGGACGCGCGACCGAGCCTGCAACGTGTCATCACATGGCATCGAAGGCTGCGACCTGCTGTGCTGCGGCCGCGGCCACAACACCCGGACTGAGAAACGCAAAGAGAAGTGTCACTGCATCTTCCACTGGTGCTGCTACGTCAGTTGTCAGGAGTGTGTGCGCGTCTACGACGTCCACACGTGCAAGTGAGAGAGCGGGAGAGGCCTCTGGCTGCTGGACTACTAAGTGCTGCCCACCAACCACTTCAACTCCCCAACTCCTGCACGACTTCCCTGCTTCCCCCAGACACAGACTCAACATCCCACACAAAACCAAATTCATCAGCACACACACGTAGGCCCCAATGGGTGATGGCACATCAGCTACGGGTGCTAAAACCCTGCCCTACAATCCGTGTTCCAGACCTCTACACCCATTTCCGTAATATCTGACCAGAGAGCGTCCTGTTGACCTGACTGATCTCTACTCTGAGGTCCGCTCTCATGGGAAGAAGCTACAGTTGTGCCACTTTCCTCCGCAGCATTTGCCCCCTCCCCTTCCCTCCCCTTTGTCTTTATTTATTTCCCCCCTCCATGCCAACACAATGTTTATGGCATGTACAGTAACACTTCTTACCTGTGAAATTAATGCAGTAAAAAAACTTTCAGACTCTTTTGCTTTTGGATAAAAAGCATCTTTCTAACTAACACCTCACTTGTCCGGCCAGTCTGGCTGGTTTACCTTTTGATTTTTTTAAACTAAACCAACCTCTACACCGTCACTTAAGTGACACTGAACACGTCGGCAGCCCCAGGAAACCGTCACTTTGTAACTACTGAACTGAACAGGTGTTGGAAGTGCCACAGTCCTGTCCTTTTGTAAACTACTGAGCTGATGAAATCCTCAGTGTTGCTGCTCTCTCTGCTGACTGACTCTACTGCACCAGTCACCCGGGAAGCTTGGAAGATACAGTATATGCCACAGTCGGATTTAATAGCCCTGCATTTTTTGAAATATTACCATTGGGCTGGGACTGGAGGTATGCAGCATGTGTGTGAACAAGCATGCTCATTCCACTAACTAACAACCCTACACATGTACAGTATATATGTATGCACTATTCAGTTACACCAGGTGGTAACCGTTTGAGCATTGTTTATGCGAGCAAATTCTTCTTCAATGCAAGCTAGCAGTTCTTATGAATGACGACTTTGTTTCCTGCATTCGAGCACGATCAACCTGTAAATTGCTCATGATTTCCACGATGCAACACAGTCGTTCATTATTCAATCTAAAGGAATGAAGCGGTGAAAAGGACCAGCGTTCACATTATGACCGAGTAGAAGATGATTTGTGGTTGTTTCATTTATACATGTATGCATCAAATGTGAGTCAAGCTTCAGCATGCTTAAATATTAATTCTGGTCTTATGAGCAAAGTGATTATTGGGAGATCTTATTATCTAACACTTCATGCATTCATCAGGTCCTTCTGAGAGACTTTTGTCTGATGCAAATCTCTCTTTTATCTCTGTAAAAAAAAAAAAGAAAAAAAAAAGGGAGACTTGTCCATTCCAGAGGATCTGATTGGCTTTCACGCCCTCCCTTCCTTCTCTCCATATTTTTTTCAGTTGGACAGTTTGAAGTTTTTAACAAGCCTGATTTATGAACTTGTACTCTTTTCAGTACACCCCAAAAACACTCCTGCTTTGCGGTTTTGGAGATATCGTAGAACAATACAGTAATTTATAATAAAAAAATGGAGGTCTGCCTAGGCTGACTTCTACATCTATAAAAAAAAAAAGGAAATTATTTTCCCATCATTGAGATAACTGTTGTGATCTTTTGGTGGACAGAAAAGACTTCCACTTCATGTAGATTCTAAGGAAAATAAGCAGAAGAAAGTTGAGGAATTTGATCAGGAACTGGATGATTTAAGTGTGCAAGATGCAGATGTGTGTGTGCGCATGACAGCTACCAGTGACAAAAAGAAGAGAATGGGAAAACGGATGGATGGATGGCAGGAAGGGCGGCTCCACACAATGGTGGAACAAACTGTGAGAGGTTTCCACCCAACATGTTCTGACAGTCCCACCTGCTTCCTATTGATTATATTCAACAACAACCATACCCAGTAGTGTATAGCATCCCTACCTGGCACTATATTTCTGTGTTCAGTTCCCTCCAACCCCCCCCTCCACACTTCTCCCGCTATATCCAAAGTTTTGTACAAATGTTTTAAAGTGAATAATTCCCTTTTTATTTTATAATCGTAAATGTTATGTTTTTATAAATATTATTTATTATCCGATGTATATATCTGTATGACTGAACTAAGATTATATATTTGAAGAACAAAACTGTCTCATGCTTTTTGCTTTATAGCTAGCAACACACACACACACACACACACACACACACACACACACACACACTCACAGCTGGCACAAATATTTTCTAAAACACAAAATGTGGATTAATCCGTTGTTTAAAATAATCCCCAATAATGCATTATTTCTTTCTGTTTGTTTGATTAAAATATTCAGTGCCCAGCTGTTCTAGTAAATAACTGGACTATACACTAAATTAAACTTTATATTTTATTTGAGAGATTGACTAACACATTGTTGGTTTTGGTCTTTTCGTGGGATTTGTTATTTAGCACATATACTAGTTAATTGGTGATCCAGATGAGGTGACATGATTACATGGCAATCATCCAAAACATACAAGAAATGTAGAATTATGGCATTTACATTCAAAACGGAAGGAAAAGCAATAGTTAAAGCTGATAGTCCCCCAGCTCTGGTTCCTTTTAATTTCACTCATACAGTACTGTAAAAAAAAAGAGGGAAGACCACATGTAGCAACCGAATTACCATTTGTAGCATTATCATGAGGGAAGACCTACAGACACCTGAAGCACTGGATCAAGAAATCTGCACCCGATGGATCATATCCACTGCAGACACGCTGCAGTAGCTGCTTAAATAAAAGGTCTGACTGGGTTCTGTTGTCGAGCTGTGCAGGGATTGCACAACGTACTGTAGCTACTGTGTGGGTTAACCGCTAATGTCTCAGTAGGTTCATCTCATTATGAGATGTCAAATCTCTCATAAATAAGAGATAATTACACTAAATCATAATTATAAAGACACATCCCTATGATTTAAACACGCCATAAATATGAGAGCAACACTTTGTCATGAAAACAACTGGTGGTAGACGGTTTGTTTTCACACGGACCGTGGTAACTCAAGAGAGGGTTTGGATCAAACTGTTTGAAGTGAAGGAAATCTCTATTTATAAAAATCAGTGCTTGTTTGTCATCATTAACTCCAGATACTACAGTGGTTCTTATTAGTAATGGAATTAATTTATTCATAAAATATAAAGATCAGACATGAGCGAGTATATAACATCATAAGAACAAAATAAGATCTTTAAGTTTAACCATGTCATGGAATGATCAGATTACAAATCTGTGCACACAAATAAGGCCTATATAATCAAACAGTGTTATTATTAGTGTTTGTGCATACACATCTACCTGCCATGGTCTCTCTTTTATATATATATATATATATATATATATATATGTGTGTGTATGTATGTATGTGTACACACACACACACACACACACACACACACACACACACACACACACACACACACACACAAATGTATATATACACATACACAAACACACACACTGATGGAGTGCTTGGGGCATCCCATGGAGCTTAAGGCACAAGTCTTATGCAAATACAATATACACAGACACCACAAACACTGCTTACTTCTCTTATTTTACATGTTCACATAGTGCTGAAGAGGAGGCGGTTGCCTGGTTGCAGAAGGCTGCAGTGCAGAGAGAAGTGCACAGGGCTTCAGGGATGGGAGGCAAGGATGCAGAAAGAGAGATGGAAACGTTCTCTTGCTTGCTTCCTCCTGCCAGCCTCTTTCAGGCTTCTCGTTCCTCAGCGACTGAGTGATCAGAGACAAATAGAAGTGAGAAGAGACAGGCAAAGGAGACATGCTGCCACAAGAGAGCACCTGTCTAGTCGACCTATTTTTAGGCACGCCGTGCGCTAGCTATACCATAAGCCTCTGTGGCTGTGATGTGATGAGAAGCAAAGCTCTGGCTGCAAGTTGAAAAGTTTCAAGTTTTTGTTTATTATCACCGTGGGCAGCCTGTCCTCATGAGGGTGCATCTCAAAAAGCAGGATTCACTGTAGACATCAATACAATAATAACCTACAGTTCAAGTACAGTTAAGCAAGCTTACCCTGAATTATAGTTACTACAGACTATGGATAGCCAGAGATATCAGAAATAATAACACGATTAAAGGAATAGTTTAACATTTGAAGAAATATTTACTTTCTTGCCAAGAGATAGCAGCTGGTTAGCTTAGTTTAGCATAAAGACTGGAAACAGGGTGAAGCAGCTAGCCCACTCCATATCTAAAGTTCAATAAAAGTGTGTGTGTGTGTGTGTGTGTTTGGGGGGGGGGGGGGGGGGGGGACCGGGCCAAGAAATAGTTCCACACAGAGCTCCCCCCCAAACACACACCTTGTTGTTTTTACTCTTCAGTTTTTGTACACTGAGTAGTTTCTGTGCTACGTTCTAAGCTACCCAGCCTGCAGCTCTAACTTCCTATCTACCGGACAGACAACAGAGTGTTATTAATCTTCTCATCCAACACTTGGCAAGCAGGCAAAATAAGTGAGTCTCCAAAGAAGTCAGTCTATTCCTTTAAAAAGGTCCCATGACATGGTGCTCTTTTAATGCTTTTATATAGACCTTAGTGGTCTCCTAATACTGTATCTGAAGTCTCTTTTATATAGACCTTAGTGGTCTCCTAATACTGTATCTGAAGTCTCTTTTATATAGACCTTAGTGGTCCCCTAATACTGTATCTGAAGTCTCTTTTATATAGACCTTAGTGGTCCCCTAATACCGTATCTGAAGTCTCTTTTATTTAGATCTTAGTGGTCCCCTAATACTGTATCTGAAGTCTCTTTTATATAGACCTTAGTGGTCCCCTAATACTGTATCTGAAGTCTCTTTTATATTGACCTTGGCCAACTGCCCCTTTGCTCGTTTGAAAGCCATGATGTCTCTCTCTCATGGGTCGGGCACATCCTCTGGGCAGGCAAAGCAGAGAAAGGGGAGGTAACCTTTCCCCTTATGAGGTCATAAGGGGCAAGATCCATTGCTTACTAATGCTAATGGGTTAAATGCAAGCACTGACTTTCACTACACTGTACTGCATGATTGTATGTGACAGATAACATTTCTTCTTCTTAGTCCAGTTAAATGGCTCTGTTTTTCTGGCTTAATACATTTGAATGAGGCTCACATTCTGTTTGCCTTCATTACTCTTTAGTTGGACTTCTGCTAGACATGACTTGTACAGATTGCTACACCAGCTCCCTTCACTCCGGACAGGAAATGGTGAGCAGAACATGTGACCATGTAGTTTGATGCAGGCCCTGCAGTCTTACCGTTGAGCGATGCCGTTTCACTATGTGGCTCCACTGAGTCTAGATTGCCACAAACTTATTAGAACCCAGTCTGCAGAAGAAGAAAAAAAGACAAAATGTATCTTATTAGTCACACTTGTTACAATGATCACAATGTCAGCACTTTGCACTTCTACTAACACTTGTGCATGAAGAGTGGTGAAGGTGACAGATGTGTGAAGTGTGTCAGTGTTCAGGGTCAGGGACGATCCCGTTTTGCTCAAAGGAGTCGGGCTAGACACAGGAGAGGAATACTTACGCTCCTTCATCCTTCAGTAGACGCAGGAACTTGCTAACTCTGTAGCCAGGCTCCATCTGAAAAAACAGACGCATTGCTTTTTTAGTGCATGTACCCAGATAATGTAATACACCGTACATGGTGAATAGGTCCTATGTTTTCTTTCTGGACAAGCATCTGTTTGAGAAGCAAGGTGTTGAAACATCAGAGCAATTTGAAATAGTGGCAGGTCCTGGAGTTCACGCTTCACTTTCAACAAACTTGGATTGAGATAGGATTGTAGAGAAGGGGAGGGGGAAGAGGAAGTAAAATTAATGGCAACCTATGCAATAACTTACAGTATGCCTGGAATTGCCTGTAGCTACTAGAGTTAAGAGATGAGAGCAGCCAGAAACATTGGAATGAAAGGGAAAACGCTAAAGAGAAGACAGAAGACTAACTATGAATGTATGTGTAGTTGCGTGCATGTCTCGGCAAACACAGATTCATACTTCTTGAGGCTCAGGGGTGGGGGGAGGGGTGCAGGGTGCAGAACATGGCTGCACATTTGTGCATACCACAGCAATTACACAGCATCCAGCCTCAACAAACAGACAGTGCACATCATCAACATACCACAGATACATAGGCAGTGGGAGAAATAACACCAGCCAAAAGTCAGATTAAGGTCTGTTTCTACTGCTCGGCTTGCTGCGTAAAAGCCTGCTACCTGTTTTGGTGAACAAACGTCATTTGGATGCTACTGGAGTCGATTTTTTCAAGATGATCTGGTAACTGTCTACTGAAAAATCCTCATTTCAGGAGTATTAAAGAAAAGGCTTGTGTGACACAAATAAGGGATCTGCAAGAAAGCGATTAAAAACAGAATCCTGACTTTGTCACACTGACTAGTCTCACAGCCCGTGCTGAGATAACACTGACATGACATCACTGTGACATCATCAGGGTTTTTTTCTCAGACTTGAAACTCTTAAGGCATTAATCTTAAATCAGATCTGCTAGACTGGTCGACATAGGTAGGTCTAGGCATGAGTAGTCCATATCCACGACGTTCCACTCCCGGGATTGTTCAGGTGCCACCGGAAATTCTCCAGGTTTCCGTTACCTATCGCTTTCTTTGTGTTGTAATTTCAAACTCCGGTGGATTTTAACTGCTTGTGCAGATCTCTGCAGGGTAAATCCAGACAGCTAGCTAGACTATCTGTCCAATCAGAGTTTTCTGTTGCACCAGGCTCCGTCTGGGGCTTAGCACCGCCCAATACAGTTGTGATTAAAAAAATTTTTTTTTTGATTTAAAGCGTCCATATTCTACTCATTTTCAGGTACATATTTGTATTTTGAGGTTGTACCAGAATAGGTTTACATGGTTTTATTTTCAAAAAACACCATATTTTTGTTGTACTGCACATTGCTGCAGATCCTCTTTGTGTTTAGGTCTCTGTTTTAGCTCCAGAGTGAGCCATCTCACATCTGTATTATCTTTGATGGGAGTCGCACATGCTTAGTAGCTAGGTAAGATCACATCAGTTAGATAACTCTGTCTCCAACTTTGGTCAGTACAAGGCAGGATTAGCTGGGAGACTTCTTTTAGACGAGGGGCACTGCAGAACAGGGACAAGAAGTAGTTCTTTTAGAGATTTTGGTCAACTAGTGTGTGCTGTAGCAGTGTTTTGCAATTGAGAACAAGCTAGCATGCACTACGGTTAGCCACCTCATCCTGGCTAGTGACGTAGAAAGCCGTACGACTGAAGGCATTCAGATACTGTGTTTCATTCAAAACAGCATGAATAATTCTTTTCCCAAGTTTATGTGTGTGGAAGCACCAGAGACACAAATTAATACCCCAAATCCCAGAAGAAAGGTTTTTTTTTTTTCATAATATGGGCACTTTAAAGAAATGCCAATGAACCAGAGCACACTTTTTTCCCATGCCAGAATGCTGTGTGGACTAGCCAGACCTTCCTCCACAGCGCCAATCTGACAAAAAGACATTAAATCTGATCCTAGCAGTGTATAAAGATCCAGGTCTTCATTTACAGAGACATTACGGCAGTCAAGTTGCCATCTCTGGAGTGATGTGTTCGTTAAAGCAAAATAAATCATGTATATACTTGAAATGTACTAGTCTTTATGACTCAAAATAAAATCACTTCCCAAGTACACGGTGTCTCAGGAGTGATGTATGACTGATCTTGACTTTTCACAGAACCAATCCATTTGATTAACCTAGTGTTTTGACAGGGTCAGGGCCCCTACAAGGCTTTACAATTCAATAATGTGGGTACACGGCAAACAGAAATAACTGCAGCACTGTCAACAGGGACTCTCAGAAAAATACAACCAAACATAACTAAGACTAAACCACAAACCCCCCTAGAGGCAACTTTGAAAAAGGTCAGTACACTATACCAACTGTACATATCTACATATATACAACTGATGTTAAAGGCAAGAATCTGCTGTGAGTTGGTGGTCTACATTTTTCCCCTTTTTCCACACTTGGATGGGTTTAATGTTCACGTCTGTGTTTGTTTTATTGTTACCTGCTGTATGTGTGTGATGGGTGATCTTTATTGATTTTGCTCTAAATTGTAGGCACACCCAAACCACGAGGTGTGTATGGTTGTTCTTATGAGTAGCTTCCCTCTGATTCAGAACATTTGAATGTAACTTGGAAAGCTATGCAGAACACGGTTTCACAACTATGAATGTATTGGATCTCGACCGTTTGGAGATTGCTCAACAAAGCATCAGGAAAGCCACACACTTTTTCATTCCAGCTAATGGATGACAGTTTTTTGTGACGGAGACAGATTCTGTTGACTGTTGAGAATGCTGGCCAGATGTCGAGGAAGAGGAGGGACAGGCTGCTCAAGCTCAGACCGTACTAAACACTGATAAAGAGGCTGAGCCAATTTGAAATTTGTCTTTCATAATAAAAAATAAAAAGACAAGGCTGCCTTGCTTGTAACCTCACCAAAGTCTACTTGACCTTTCTCACCTCTAATACCACCAGTGCATATGGAGTTGCAGCAGCATTACATTTCCCATAATAACCTCTTTTAGCCAGTAAGAATGTGAATATTTGTGATGTTAGAGAAAAGCCAGACTGAAATGTCTGCAGCCACGGTAGCAGCACTGTGAGGCTGTTCATGGGCACAGTGGGGCTTCGAGCTAAATGCTACTGTCAGCATGCTAACAGGCTCACCATGCTAACATGCAGATGTTGGCATGTTCACTATTTTAGTTTAGCAAGGTAAAATCTGCTAATTAGTGGAAAAAAGTACACTCTCTAATACAGTTGAGACTGATGGGGATATTATTAGTTTTGTAGGGATTTGTTCATAAACCAAAGTTATTACAGATTAACCTGATGGGGCATGAATGAATGCACATATCATACAGTATTAGCAGCAGTGGCAACGTAAGGTTTCATTCTTTTGCTCAGGCAGCTTTTTCCGCAAAATGAAAAAAGTCCTGGAACTTGTTAACCTGATCACTTAAAATGTGCTGCAAACTTCACCACTTTTAAGAGAGCTACTACATGCTGGTTGATTAAGCAACAAACCTAAACTCATGTTTAGTTTTTAAATGTAATTTCTGCTTCATAGTATAGCATCTTGCTGTATCTAGCCTTTTATTTACTGCTCTAATCTCTTTGTTTCATAAAAGCCCTTCTAGGGACTGGTGCTGCAGTATGATACTTGTTTCAGATAGCTGTTTTCAGTTTGTCTACGTATACTGTAATCAAATAAACCATAAATCCATCCAATAGTTGATAAGACATTTTAGTCCGGACCAAAGTGACTCACCAACAGATTGCTATCACTATGGCTATTCTGCTGACAAATGCAAAGAGAGTATCTCTTTCTCACCTGCACGGCCATTTCAATCAGCATGAGCAACTTTTTTATGCCGATCCACAGATTTTGGTCCTTCACAGCTTTCGCTATGCTGGCCCGCTCCACATCCTGAAAACTGCCCAGCAGCTGTGGGGAGGAGACAAAGAAAGGACAGCATTCAGCATGGGAATGAAATAGGTGACTTCATTATTCAAAGTAGGAAATTAATTAATGAACTGTAAGGAAGAATTTCAGACTAAAGTACATGTGTCAGCATAAAAGTGATGCACATTATAGGTTCTGGATAAAACATGTTTAACACCTTTGCAGACAAGGTAAATGTCAAGTGTGTTAAATAGTTTTGGGTTTAAAAGTGATGCTGTGTGTGTGAGTGTGTGAGTGTGTTACCTCCAGGGCTTCAACCAGCTGCTCTCCCCTCGAGATGTTGGGAATGTGGATGGTTGTGCTGAAAGCATCCAACATCTCCATTTCCTGCAGGACGTCTTTACGGCTCGTGGTGCCGATGATGAGCAGCTTACGACCCTGACAAAGAAGCAGAAGTGACCCTCATACTTAAATGTGTTGATTCAACCCTTCCTTTTAACAGTCAGAAGACTGGTGACTCCTAATTAAAAGCACAAGTTATGTTGTTTTTCTCTCCTTTACCCAAACATTCTTAAAGCTACATTGTGTTTGTAGTGGTTCATTATCAAAATCTGTATTGCCCTTCACAAACTTGGCGTTTTTATGAATATTGACCACCACAATCAATTTACGTTTGCATGAACTGGGCTAGACGCTCTAGAATCATGCACCTTGAAATACGTTTGCTGGTAAGGAACATACAGGTTAAACTGCTCCGCCTTAAACATCGCCTCACACTATTAATCTTGAACAATAGACAGAATAACGATAGCACTGATACTTTACTAACATTAGCTTGCATATGTATGGGAACCTGATAACTGATGTTAGCAATGAAATGGTAACATAAGCTATTATTACAGGTAGGGACCCTCAGAGACAAAGTCAACACTAATTTCGGGTTCGGCCACCACAGGAGTTAGAACACGCTCGGAATTGGGGGGGGGGGGGGGGGGGGGGGGGGGGGGGGGGGGGGGGGGGGGGCGGCATTATGATGAATTGGTTTGTAGATGTGGCTCAAAGCAGCTGTCACAATGTGGAAATTTGGTCCGGAATTTTTTAAGCTGTCAAAGTTTTGATGCAGGATGCCAAAGCTCTTATCGGCCGTTGGTTGACCGTAGATTTCACCTGTCCCAGATGATGGTTTACAGTGGTCAGGGGCTTTAAGGAGTAACAGTGTCTTTGCAATAGAGGAAGCAGCAGCTTTAGGACCTCATTTCTCGGACCTTCATAAGCCATCAACACACAGAAGGTTATTTGAACCCTGCTACAACGCAGGTAGTAGTAAATAAATATCAGGCCAAACTTAGCAATAATCTACTTTATAATTCATTGTCCATAAAGTCTTAACTCACCTTATAACTAACAAGATGTAAGCCTAACCCAAACCCAGTCTTTTAACCTAACCTTAACCCTTCATAACTTAAATGTTGACGCCTGTGCAGTATGCTAGTTTTGTTCCGTATCTAGGGCCGTAGAAATGCGACGTAGAAATGCAGTCCTGAAACTACACCTTCCTCTATTGCAAGAGTATAGTATAGACCTTTAGGTTGCAACAAGAGGACAGAGAATAGAAAATAACCTCAGACAGGAGGAGACAGGACAGCCAAACAGTCCATAACACAACAGAAGACAACAGTGGAGAAGACAAACATGAGCAGAGAAGAAAGAATATACGCAAAAGAAATGTAGCTCCACTAAGCCGACAAGTTGGAGAAGGACCAGGCGAAGAAGACGAACGAGGAGAGGCAGAGGAGTGGCGAGTAGACAGGGGGATTATGGCTGCCGGCTGCCCCCCCATGGCGTGGGGGGTTGTGATGCTGCATGCAGATGAGGTGCCACACAGGCGGCGGTGCTGCCAGGTCCTGGCTCTCTCACAGAGCCCATTCTCCTCCCTGTCCCCCTGGCCTCCCCCGGCCCCAGGCACCCTGCTGGGCCCAGCGCTTTACAACCCCAGAGGAGCACTGCAGCCAGGCATTCAACACCAGGCCCCGCGCCACTTCTCATGCACATGCAGCCATATAGTGGGCTATACTCTCATTCACAAACCCATCAACAAGAGACACACACACAAACTACCACCAAAGCAACTATGAGAAATGGGTCTCTACCACCACTATTCACTGTGAGCACAACGGGCCTGGACCAAAACACTCGCTAATAACCATACAGTTGCTCGCACATGCCAGTCGCAGCCAAAGACCTCCAGCAATTCCTTACGAGACTCTGCGCTGGCATCCATAAGATCTGCTGCCCTCTTTCTGCCACCTCAGGACTAGCAACTCCAAAGTGAGCTCGCCACAAATAAATAAGCATCTCTTACCTTTGGAGGAGGTTTCTTCAGCAGTACCAGTAAAGCTTGTAACACCAGGTTGGAGAAACGAGGGCCAATTGGGACGTAGTCTGATGAGACAGATCATTTTCTGTTAGCAATTTTCTTATTTCACATTAACAGTGTAAAGTCCACCCAGGAGCAAAACACAATATGCACTGGTGTCTTACCTAACAAACGTTCAATGTCATCAACAACCACGCAGCTCAGCTGGGACTTGTAGGCATCTTCAAATATCTATACCATGGAATAAAAAGAGTAAAAGAGGCTCAAATCAAAGCAGAAATAGGCCCACAGCTTCATGCATGACCTGAAAACCCTAAAAAAATGTTTTGTCTGTGATGGTATTGGTAAATGCATGTCAGTTTAAACTTTAAATGGAGGCTGTGATTTTTTTCAATTGAAAATGTCTTCCATATTTCTTATTAAGTAATATTAAGTAATACAACCATTTAATGGAGATCCAGATGCATCAATAATATACATTTTCCACACCTTTATATATTCTCTGTGAGAATCCCAAACATTTCTAAGCTTGGACATGATTACATCAGTTTTCTATATTTCAAGACCACTTACTACTCAGCGTGAAAGATGGTCAAGTGGTGAGTGTTACCTTTTTGATGGCTTGGCATTTGGCAATCTCAGAGTGTCCAATCATCTTGTCGGGGGAGCAGATCTTGATAAAGGGGAACTGGGAGTCTTTTGAGATCTTAGCCGCCAGTGCTGTTTTCCCACTGTTAGGGGGGCCTGAGGAAGAAGAGGAATTTCAAATCAACAGTTTGTAATAACACAAATGATTGGGCTAAGATGTCCATTTTAAGTCAATCACAACAGATAGGACATCTGCAGTTTCCATTTCAGGGCTTTTTATTGCATGTTCAACTGTTGAGCGATAACTAAGGATGTTGCATGAGGTTGGCGTGTGTTGAATAGATGTGTGTCCGTCTTACCCTCCAGCAGCACAGAGACCAGCGGTGTGCGTTCGCTGTTCTTCGTCTGCTGCACCAGCAGCTCCCCGTCCTCTAGGACCGCTGACACGAGGTTACCCCATCGAATTATCCCGTTCATGATGTAGCTGGCATAGTCCTCCTGATTGGTACCAAACGCCTGGACAGGAAGAGAGAGAGAGAGAGAGAGGGAGAAATATTGTTAAAGTCAGGTTTATTTTCTGTGTGAAGTCAAGAGAAAAAAAATACGTTCTTTAAATGTGATTTGCCAAATGGGCTATATGCATAAATGCCCCCAAATAGATTTAATGAATGTCTTCAAATGTTTTCCCCAAGAGTCTGTAGGCAGAAGTCAATTCATCTGAATTTGAACCGGATCAACGGCAGACTAAATGCCCTTTAAAACCTTAAACAGCTTATTATGTAGGTGGGGAGATCAGCAACTCAACTATCCGAAGCTTAGTGTCCTTTCCCGTGGAATTCTTGCCATTCCAGCCAGCAGCAAGGGCAGTGAGCGGAAATTAGTATGAGGGTCTGGTCGGACTCGGACATAAATATCTTAACACCAGTCGGGCTCGGGTCGCGTTAAGTTACTGACCTGCGGAAGTGAGGTGGGCTCGGACAGAAAAATGCGTCCCGATCCACAATCTAGTTTGTTCGGCCATAGTAACCATTTACTCGGCCATAGTCATCCACCATAGTAACCCTTTATTTGGCCATGGTAACCCTTT
>NC_048427.1:2417720-2474838 GCF_013103735.1 Etheostoma cragini | reverse complement strand
CCCCCCCCCCAAAAGAACAAGTAATCGGTGCGACAGTAACAAGGAAAAACTTCCTTTATACAGTAAAAAAACTTTAGACAGAATCTGACTCTCTGAATGTTCACTGGTTTGAGTAAAAAGTTCCATGTTTAAATTGGTACAGTTGTTACGCCCTTCCCAGTCTACTGAGATAAACTGTATGAGGTTAGCGCTAGAGTGAAACCTTATTAGTGCGTTTTTCACTTCTTACCAATCTCCATCTTCACCTCCAGTCTTCCTGGCCTCAACAAGGCGTCATCTATCAGGTCAGGCCTGTTGGTCATACCTGAAGGAGGGACAGATGGATAGATAGCAGAAAGAAGAGAAAGCAGAGGAGACGGATTAATGAGGGAGATGAGTTAGAGTGCAGGTGTTCAGGGAAGACACTGGAGAGCCTGTGAGTATGGAAGTGTGTTACTTTGTGGGAAAGGAGGGACAAAGTATGTGTGTAATGTGTGTGTCTAAGCACCTATGACCAGGATGTTGTTGAGCTGCTCCACTCCGTCTATTTTGGACAGCAGCTGGTTTACCACGGTGTCGTGGACTCCCGTGCTGCCCGCCATGCTGCCACGCTGCTTACAGATTGCGTCGATCTCATCAAATATGATGATGTGAAGGCTGCTGTTCGCCCCGAGCTGTGCAGCAGAGAGATGAGAAAGAAAATAAGTGAAAAAAAAGAAACAAAAGTTAATGTGTGAACTTTAAATAAGTGCTGTCTTTTACCACCTGCTTACACTAGTAACTTGTCGTCATATATATATATATATATACACACATACATACATACATACATACATACACATATTTACATACACACACACACACACACACACACACACACATATATATATTTGATATTTACGTGATACAATATGTGTTCTTTCAGGGTTTCCCAAATTACCTGGGCATCAAATTAAATGATTTCCCCCCTGCTTTACAAGGTATTCATAGCCTGTCTTGACAATTTGGATGAATTTTGTTTTACCCTTTCAGAAACACAAACTGCTGTATGGCCAAGTAGGTTTGCATATACATGTAATTTTTCTTGGTGTTTTGGTGTATAACAATTAGGAAAGTCAAAAGATGAAATAGAAAAATACATTAGAAAATATGATGAAATATAGGAAATAAGTTAAAAATATATCTGTTATCTTTTATTTTGCATCCTTAAAGTGCCCATATTATAAAAAAGAAACTTTTTCTGGGATCTGAGGTGTTATTTTATGTATCTGGTGCTTTCACACGCATACAAATCATATCATACACATGCAAAACAGAGTAACAGAAGAGTCAATAAAACAACATTGACTCTCAACAACATTCTGGTCATAGGTGCTTAGACACACACATGACATCATACTTTGTCCCTCCTTTCCCACAAAGTAACAGTCTCTGATTTGAATTTCCTTAATTTTACAAAGATTTGGTTTGGACTCTGAGTCATGAATTGTTTTCTGCACACAAAAAAATAATGTCAAATAAATTACAAATTATACTAAAAGTTTCCCCCACAAGAAATATGCTACACCTTTACATGGTCAACTAGCAGCCAGTAGGGCTAAACTATACCACCACAACTACTTTGACTACTTGTATAGCAGTAGGTCCAGATTCACTTGCCAAGGCTCAAAGTGGCTCTAAATATAACAAAAAAAATCATGTTAATACTCTCCTCCAGGGACGACAAAGACCCAGCTATGTTTTTCTTTCATGCTGACCTGAAAATCAGTTCTGACCCTCAACAGAGAGACAGATGGAAAAAGGGAGAGAGCAGCAGGGTGGGGGGTTATCCCTCCATCTACAGACCTGTCAGTCTCAGACGTAGCATTTAAAGCAGGTGTGGTGCTGTCCTTATTACACACTGGATGGTGTGTGTATGTGTGGGTCTGAGTGTGTGGGTCTCTGTGTGTAGGGAGATGTAATAGGAGGTCAAAGACAGCCCAGCCCCTCATTAGGTGGTGAAGAGTGAGGCTCGACGCTGGTGTCTCCCGTTCTAAACCAACCATTACTGTTGTGTTTCTCACACACACACACACACACACACACACACACACACACACACACACACACACACACACACACACACACAAAGGGCAGATCTCTCCACTCCTGGAGAAATTAGTTTTTTCTTCTTTTTAGATAGATGAAATGTATTTGTGGGGGATAATGGGAGAACACTGATCCCCGAGAACAGTCTTTTTCTCTGATGTGAAGATAATAAGCAAAGTTGGAGAACTACAGGTAAAGCCTGTGGAAGTTGTAATAAAACAGACTCATTCATCAACTTTGCTACATGAACTTAGCTGTACTTTAACTTCTGCACCTCTTGAAAGCTCAATAAACAGTTTTAAATGTCCTATGATGAAAGTAAAGTGTTTGAGAAACGCTCTTGTGCATGCGAGTATAGATATTGTAATGTGTCCTCCTCTTACCCTCTTCTGTTCCTCCTCTGCATCTGCAAACAGCTTCCTGATGTTGGCCTCAGACTCCCCGACGTACTTGTTGAGAATCTCGGGGCCGTTGACGATCTTTGGCTCCCGGGCATTCAGCATCTTGCCAATCTGTCGTGCCATCAGGGTTTTACCGCAGCCTGGGGGTCCGAACAGCAGGATTCCCTTCACATGCTTACAGCCTGGAGACAGACAACACGACCAGGTGAGAGGGGAGTAGAAATTAAACTGAGCACAGGCTGTTGATTTCTTTCAACTTGTACACATGACAATGTATCTGCTAGTTATAGAGCTCATATCTTTGTTAGGTGAAGCCCAATCAGATGTTTCAAACATGCTAATCGATCAGCAGTAATTATCCCTAAGTGTAGGGTCTTATTCCAACATTTAGATCAAAATTTGTCATTTTGTCCCCATTTTCCGTAGCCCACTGGTTTATTATTGGCATTAGCTATGTTATAACAAGTATGAAAAGGTACAGTGGTGACCCATGAAGCCTAGTGGGATTCTGTATTTATAAAAATATAAGAAAATCAATATTGCGCAAGTTAATTTACTACATCATAAGATAGTTCAGTGACTCCTTTAATAAATTATTTCTCCAGTGAACGCAATTCTTCAAAATGTGTGTTTTGTCCAATCAATAAATGGCTTGGATTTAGGATTCTGTTGCTTTGATAAATAATGCGTTTGTTTATAATAAAAATGTTCACTTGCATACTTTAACCATAAATGTATTGTCTCAAAGCGTGATGTTAATCCGTCTGATAAAGAGCAGTGTGTTCGTGGTGATAAACGGTTTCTGCGTTGGGAGATTTCAGTGTCCAGACTTCACTGACCATGAATTTATTACAAGGCAGTTCAATCTGGACCCAGCTGTTCTCATCACAGCACTGCTGATTTCTTTTTGTTTTTCTCCTTCTCCATAAAGATCAAGTGTGCAGACTAACTGCAAGCCCTCCAGTCAACCAAGTTTACAGTGTAGGTCTTTTAATGGCCTTTTGCACCTGCTTAATGACATTTAGCCCAGACAAATTGAGAGGCCCCAGATAACAATCTGAGCTGCCATTTGGGCCTGCTGAAGGAAAAGCAGCCAGGATGACAGGTAGGTGGAGTGTGTGTGTGTGTGTGTGTGTGTGTGTGTGGGGGGGGGGGGTTGCGTTGTATTTGGGAGAGAAAGCACTGAAGCTTCTGTCTGTCTGCTTCACCTCTCTGGGAGCAAAGGGGAGACAAGGTGAAGCTTTCAAACTCTTGCTCCACCGCACACACAAATGTGCAACGTGCACATGCACATGCATGCCACATCTCTGTCAGCGCCTGCTTTCCCTGCCCCCAACGCCTGCCAATTACATCTTTACCTTTAGCTGGATGCTCTATCAGGGCATGCCATCTCATTACAGGCGCCAGCTGGCCACAGCCAAAGGCCAACTCCTGCACGCAACCACCCGGATAAAGGTCAGCTCACACACTGCTGGACGCTGCCACAGGCCCTGAGCGCTGTGGGTACCAGATTTAAGTAATGTGTGTTTTGACAAGACGTCTACGAGTAAGGATTAGGACTGATGTGAGTGGGATGGGAGGGTTTTGTGTATGACTCACAAAGAAGAATACCTGATGGAGTAATCAGACAGCTTTCAAAGATCTATTAATAAGTGTGTGCAGGTCTCACTGTCAGGGGATGCCAGGCCCTTTAGTCATAGTCCTTGTCCGCTAACCATGGATTGTTGGGTTTCACTGGTTAAAGCGATGACACATACCTCGAAGGAATTATTCACAGTTTTAGTTGATTTAAGGATTAAACACAAGCTGAATACAAGAACTGAAAACTTAGTGATTCTTGTTTGGCAGGTATTAGTAATCAGTTTAACCTGATGAATGCTGAAAGAGAGAACCGACAACAGTGTTTCTCGCAACATAATTGAGTTTTTTTCTCTACATTGAGCATGATGAGAAAATAGTTTAGGAAAAATGAATTACTCTTTGTCACGTTATTTGGAGTTTTGCCAGTAAACCTGCCCCTATCTGGACTTCAGTGTTGGGCCGTGGCCCTGGCTATGGTTCTCCCAAGCAGGGTCATTCTTTTGAAATTGGAAATCGCCTGATACTCCACTATTCAGACACTGGGTTAGAGATCTGCTGATGTCTTTGGGTTTAGACATAAGGTACAAATCCAACATTTTCTCTAAAATCTGGGACCTCTCTAAAGCTTATCTGGCAAAGACAGATTGTTAACCAATTCTTTCCCATGCTTTTCATGTCAAAGACATGTCCTTCCCCCCTCGTTTTCATTTTCTACTATCATCATAAGTACTTTTGTCATTATAATTATTTGATCGTATAATCTGGCTAGCCATGTATTGTCTATTTTTGACCCCTTTGCATGTAAACGTGCCATTATCCATATTTTTATATATCCAAATATATATGTTACTGACCGGATACGTAATGATCTATGAACCTGAATTGTTCTTGTTCCATTTGTGTTCTTAAATATGAAAATAAATAAATATGTGATGGCGGGACAAAAAGAAAGAGGGAAAACTCACCCATCTGTTCTACAATGTCTGGAGGGAAGACTCGTGAAGCAAAGGCTCTACGGAAGATGTCAGAAAACTCCTTGTCAAGGCCGCCAATACCCATCCTCTCGAAGTTCCAGTCTGGGCTGATGATGGACTGACGGGACTCTCTGGTCTTGGCTTTCCCTGGAGGAGAGAGACAAAAACAGACTCTAAATGCTTTGTTCAAAAGGAGAGCCAAATGTTTCATGATTATTCACTCAGGGTGGGGAAAAACAATTGTATCTACTCTTATGTATACAGCAGGTGTTTAATTGACAGTTATAAGAGACTGCTGCAGTTATTTTATATCTCAAAATCATTGTTTTCAGTGAAACTTATTCATTATTTAATTAAAAAGTAGTGATGCATTAAACTAGCTCTGACTGATTTGTGTTTTATATAGGGAAAGTTCAAGGTTTTCAGAATCAGAGTCAGTTGTATTGCCACATAGTTTTTTTTTCAACTTCACCTTGTTGTTTTGGTGCTTAATAAAAATAAAGATAAAAATGGAGTACTGCAAAAGTACAAAAAACAGATATAGAAAAGAAAAAAAATACACATGACTCAAAATACAAAGGTGAAATATGAAAGTTGTAGACGTCTGCATGATTCTTCACAGTATGAAGTATTAAAAGAACATGCCCAATACAGTTTACAGAGATAATGGTCAAAACCATGTTTTAGCTTTGTTCAATATGCATGGAACCAGAATAAATTCCATTTACACCTTGTTATGAAGGTGAACTGGCCATCAGGTGGCCATTGGCCCAGTTGGACCCGTTAATGGGAAAGGGAAAGCGAGCTGAGAAAAATATGTGAAGTGTGCCCCCTTGTGGAGAATCCCCCTACAAACAGGGAATTTAAAAACATCTTCCTTTTTTTATAAACACAGTACGTGTGAGGTTTGCAGACTTCATCTTCATGTCAGCTTCAGTGGCTGTAATAGGGCTGCATTATATGAGAAATTTTTTTTGATAATGTTGTTGAATTTTGCAATAATTATATTACTTCCAATAAATCAACAGATATTGAGGTGTACGCATTTCCGCTGCTTTCAGTATTCTGCTATAATACAACACATTGCTTGTTGAATTGAAAAAAATAAATCACACAACAAAAAAGGAAATCACGGCCAACATTTTTTATTGACTAAACTGAACATTGAATTGAATATGAAAGGTACCATTGAAAAAATGATGACTGGATTTTAAAGTGCCATTTTCTACTTAAAAAAAAACTTTTTGCAGCCTTTTGCAATATGTGTATTGAGCCAGTTAATATTGCGATGACGAAAAAAAATAAAATATTTTGTGCAGCCCTAGGCTATACTTAACATTTGCACTGGCTGTTTGGTGGAGATTTGACCACAAAAGATACAAAGATGTATCTAACTGTTGTAAGTTGTTGACACTTACCAACCAGGGTCATAGACGAGCTCTCTGACTTCTCAAAAATCACCTGACTGTTTCCTAGCAACAAACCGATGTCGATCTGCAGAAAAAAACAATAAAGATCCTAATCGTTTAGGACAATCTACAGTTGCGTCTAACCTGTTTATATATGTATACAGAACATCATGGGACAGTGACAAAGGATTCTCTAGTTACCTTTGGTTTCTTGCCAGAGGCATGATCTCCCTTAAGGATGCTGGGGTCCATCGCCTCAATATCCTTTATCACCAAGGCAAACAGCTTATCACAGCAACTAAACACCAGCTGGACAAGGGGAAAAAAGAGATAAAGACAGACTACCTTATAATTACTGGAATGGAAACATGTTGTAGATAAAGATAGATAGAGCGATAGCAGCAACATAGACACACAGCACACATAACAAATGTAAATTAAATAATAAGATAGAATACAAGAATATTTAAAATATATACAAGTTTGGAATAAAAAAATACAACTACTTAACTAGTTTTACTAAAGATGTAAATAAACCTATTGTGAAAGGTGCACTTAGTAGTAGTAGATAAGACATTACAACTGCACTAAGTGAAGAGTTGTACAGCCTGTGGTAGGAGTAGCATAGGGGAATATTAAACTAAATTAACAAATTCATGAGGATAAGCCCAGAAGATCAGCACTTCCACTAAATGCTTTGATAAACTCAGAGGTTGTCCAGTTTCTGAATATTTAGACTGGCACGTTATTGCTCCCTTAAAGCACCAAGCACCTGCTGGTTGACGCTGAAGGACTGGTTGTTGAAGTACTGGATGAACTTGTTGGCCATGAGGTCCGAATCGTAGGGGTTGCTGTCCACATTCTTTTTCTGCAGGAAGTCAATTTCCGCTATCATGGTGCTTATACACTGTTTGGACTTGTCAAACTTGTAGGCTCTCACTATAAGGGGGTAAAAAAAGCAATAGGTGGTAAAGTTTATACTGTACACAACGTCTGGATTATTTTAGATATTGTTGTTATATCTACTTGAAGCCTAGCAAGCAGCCCAAAAAATTGCCCAATTACACCATTTTGTGCAGGTCCTCATAAGAATATGTCTTCCTTTTACATTTGTACTGCTTAAGCCGCATTAATTGTTGAATAGAGCAAACCAAAAAAATGAGCTAAAGGAAACTAATATGATGCTTAGCACGGGCGAAAACTGCAGAGTTGGGGGATAATTATCAACCCACCAACCTACAACACTATGACAATAAAGATGGATCAACCGATGGACCTCATCGATCAATTTTCGATCTAACTATCTATCTTTATATCCAATACCCAGGGTTTGGCAGCAGATGTTGCCATTTTGTACTGCCTGTATCAAATTTTTGGAAACACTGAACCATTTTCAAAACAATTGCATCGTAGTGATGCACTGCTTCAGAAGCAATGTTTCTTCTGTCACTGCTGATAATCACCTACAGCTCTTTGTCACATCTTCTAGTATCTCTAAGATTTATGGTCAGATCATGTTCAGTTAGACACTAACTAGACAGCAGGGACCAAGTCCGTGAGTCCTTTGGGAGTGGTTACCAAATCAACGAACGCCTTGTTAGCGGGCATCAAAACAGTGATTCCTATAATAAAATCTGCACCTGAATTTGACGTGATTTGTGGTGCCCTATTTAAAATGGTCTTCAAACTGCTGCTAAAGCCTCATTATGGAAATTAGATATACTGTAGGTGGCCAAAGTGATTAGACAAATTACACCTGCAATAATGCTGCATTATTCATATCTCAGTTCCCAGGAGACACTCCTAAAAAATGTATTATTCATCTGTTCATTATGTAAATGAATATAATGTTCAAATATTCTGAAATGGTTGATGTCAACAGAAAGAGAGCGAGAGAGAGAGGGATTATTGCTTTGATCGAGTCATTCATAGAAAGAGCTGTGGCTTCGCTGGTTTTATTTTACAGACCATGTCATGAAAGTTTAAGGTATCGTGAGTTTTTTTTTTTTCCACTCAGTGGATTATATTTTCATTCCTCCTTTTCACTCCTCATATGCAGACAGTATCATAATAGTGCCCATCATTTTGGCCATCAGTTGGCTTGGAGCGTAATACTTCATCAAAGAACGGGTCTTCTCTTTCTCTGGATGCTGGCCAGCCTCTGAGACAGATGTGCAATGACACCACCTGCCCATATTGTTATGCTGTCTCTCCCTGCTCTGGGTAAATCATGTTTCCTCCAGCCCTCGTGACACCTCAATAATGGCTAAACCCCCTAACCCCGCATATAATTAGTACTCTGTAGGACATGACCATGGCAAAGAGAAAGACCGCAGCCTTTAAAGAATTCATGCAACTTACATGAGAGTGACTAAAGTCTGAGGGTTTGATGTCTCATGTTCCTACTGCAGTGAGGTGTCTGTGACTCAAAGGCATTCAGTGATAAGAGAGAATGAGTGTCAAACCGTGCTAATCAATAGATGACAAATTAATGGCAGCCATCACAAAAGGCTGAAAGGACGTCATCGAACAATCAGAAGTCTGTGCAGCTTGGGGCTACACCTGAGGCACGGCTGACCTGTTACCAGTAGCAACCAGTATTTGTTTAACTTTTCATTTAACCTGAAAACAGCTGGTTTAGTCATAATTTCTGTTATCTGACATCATTGCTCTACAATTTGCCAAACCAAAAAAATCCATTCAGCTGCCAGTTTGTTTTTTTTTCTCTTTTTTTCTTTTAAAGGTTGTGAATCTTAATATTTTCTTTTCTTCTGATGTTACAGCAGACAAAGCATCAGCTGTTACTTTGGTTAATTGGTTGTCTAAAAGCCCAGTATAGGAATTGTGACTCCTTCAGGTTTGATAGATGCATACTGTAAAGATGCAGATTGGAAGTATAGGCCCAAACCAACAACGTGTTAGTCCGTCTCCCAATACTTTGACTTCCCTGCTCTGTCTTTGGCACGCAGCCCCAAGCCCATCTGTGGCAATGGTAAAATACCTCACAAAACATGCAGTTCCAGTTTTTTTAAAGGCCCAGTACATTCCTAAACCAGCTGGGCACTGTAGTTGTTGTCAAATTGAACTTAAACAGGAAGAAATAGTGCATTTATTGGGGACTATTTTTAGTGGCGGATTAATCCACATTTGGTGCTCTAGTGAGTATTTGTAGCAGCAGGACGCTGTGTGTGTGTGTGTGTGATTGAGTCAAAATAAACTACAGTGTGTGTAGTCATGGCAATGAAGGAACAGTTCAGGTATTAATTAACAGTTTCTTGGACAACAATGGAGCTCTGTGGCCCAGAGGAAGAGGTACATCAGGCTTTGTTGAACATAAAATGCTTATTATTAGATAAATTGCTGGTTTTAGTCTTTTTGTGGAAATTAAATGAATTGAATGAGAGAAATCTAGAGAATCACAGTTCTTATGCTATAAATGTGAAGCTTACCTTGAACCTCTTGTCCAATTGATAGGCCGGCCCATTTCCTCTGTGAAGAAAAAAAAGCAAGGGAATGATTTAGTTTTATGTCTCATAATTTCCTTTTGTTTTAGGGCACATTATTACAATGGGAAAAGGCAATGGGTAACAATTTAGCAATCATTGAGGCATTTACATTTTCCTGAAGATCAAAGTTATCAGACAAAGGCTAGCTATACTTTTTTTAATTAACAACACTACACGTTTCAGAGACATCAGGGCAATGTTCTGATGTAACATGATCTAATGTCACAACACTTCTTTTCACTAAAATTCAGCAATTTGTATCTACATGAAAGAAAACATTTAATGGTCTACTTTTTAACAGAAAGTAGTTTTTTTAGATGTCAAATATGAGTCTATCAATCAATGGATGAGATTGAATGACTTTTTGTGGTAAAATAAGACAGGCGCCTTGAGGAGATTACAGTAGTACCTGTGAGCCGTTGTGGCTGCCATAAAGACGGAAGAAGAGCAGGCAAAGGAAAGGAAAAAAAGGAAAAAGCAGTAACAGTTTGAGACAAACAAAGAGGTCCATGCAAAGAGCCCACAGATCAATATGCAAGAAGCATAACTTTCCCCAAAGAACATATAGACGCGGTGACTATCGAGGTTTGAAATAATTTCTAAATACAAAGTTTACGATGATTGTAGTGTTGATGATTGTACAGTTTGCTCATAGGCGTCGATTTCAGTGGAGACGCTGGGGATGCATACCTAACAGAATTCATCATGAGTAATTTAGTACCCATCACTTTTTTTGAAAACCTCGACTTCAATTTATTTAAAAATAATACAAGTTCATAAAACTTCTTGAGTGAAAGATGCCAACAAATCCACAAATATCTCCATCTCCACAGGGGATGAGCAATGATTACCAAATTTCTCTAAGCACTAATTAAAAAATGGTTGAAAATCGAACCAAATATTTGGTGCTGATTGATCGTTGTTGAGGTACATTACAACACGTTAAGCTTTTTCCCGTGATGAATTATAAAGCCCATGAGAACCGTGGGGAGTCAACACACAGCCGCTCCGCTGCCCTGCTGAGAATGTCAAGCAGAAACACTTAATGTCAGATAACGTCCTTAATAACAGGACTCTGGGTTAGTTTTCAGTGGCTATGAGGAGCCCTATGAGAGAAATTTGGTGATCATTCATCAGTTACATTAAACCACGGACAGCTATTTCCTTACAAGAGGCTCTAATTAAGCAGAGACACTTATTGTCAGAGAACGTCCATAATAATTGGACTTTTAGTTAGAGTTTTGACAGTTTTCAGTGGTTATGAGGAGTAATATGAAAGAGAGAAATTTGACATCATTGACCATTGTTTAGGTAGGACTACACTAAACAACATTTTTTATTTGTTTCCATTAGTAAGCTACAGGACAGTCCTTGTTCCCTGCACTTCTGAAAATGCACTTCCCAATGGGTCTCTGTCCCACATCTGTCTCACTGGGTCTGTCTCACATTTCAAACCAAACTGAAGCCCATGAGTTTGCTGAATTCAAACTCACCTATTAAATACATGTATTATTTAGAGAGAATATGTATGCATACATTGGTTTTAGATTTTTAGGGAACATCAAAGCGTTGAAGAACACCAATCACTGCTGATGACAGCTGCAGAAAACAGTTCAGCCGCGATGCCCAGCTTCCATCAGGTGACGCAGGAATCATTTGGAACATGTGGGACAATTTGGCTCTTAAACACTGAAACCTACCTGTGCCAGGCTGAAGGCAATAGTCCCGGGGATAACACTGTGATGCATCTTCAAGGTGAACACATACTTGTGGGCTAAATTCTGCACAGTCACATGTCTGCATTAAGTGGAACAAAAAGGGAGACAGAAGGAAATGATTAAGTGTGGTACAGATCTAGTGTCAGCCCATGTGTTACTGTTCTTCCAGAGAGAATCCCACTCACTCTTCTGTCTGTGGCTCCTTATCACTGACGATGGCACAGTTGCTTAATGACAGTTCGTCTGTTGGGCATCGAGCCACTTGCATCATCTGAAAAGAGAGCCAAGAAAAACTAAAACAGTAAATCCCGTGCAAAAGTAATAATTATAGACAGTATGTGAATGATGTGGGTTTTTGAAAGCTGCAACTCCAAATTTTGTAAACTACTGGAGTGGAGTCATCCCCACGTTGGCCACTCACCTGCTTCTCTACACATTAAATACTTATCATTCCAATATGCATCATGCACACTTTTCACAATTAATTTGTGCACTTTACATCCCACTCCATTCAAGGTTGGACTACTGCAATGCCCTCTATGTTGGTCTGAATCAGACCTCCATCTCACGTCTTCAACTTGTTCAAAATGCTGCTGCTCGCTTTTAAACAAATACACCTAGACGTGCACACATCACTCCCGTTCTCTACACCCTGCATTGGCTCCCGGTGCGTTTTAGAATAGATTTTAACATTTTATTGTTTGTTTTTAAAGCTTTAAATGGTCTTGCCCCACAGTACTTGTCTGAAAGTTTAACTGTGCGGGAACATAACCGGTCATTGCGGTCTTCAAATCAGTTGGTTTTAGAAGTCCCGAGGTCCAGGTCTAAACGGGGGGGGGGGATCAGGCTTTTGCAGTTGCAGCCCCGAGACTCTGGAACAAGTTACCCCCTGATGTACGTACTGTTACAGATGTCACTCTTTTTAGGTCCAAGCTTAAAACATATCTGTTCAGTCTGGCTTTTAATACGTAGCAGTGGTGTTTTTATTCTTTTGTTTCTTTGTAACCTTTTCGGATTTTACTGTTTTCTACGTTTACTCTTTCTGTTGTATGTTTTTACTCATTTTGTTAAGCACTTTGGATACCTGCTGGTTGTTGTAAAGTGCTATATAAATACATTTTGATTGATTGATTGATTGATTGATGTGTAATTGTCTTGATATTTTGTCTTTTTTTAATATTTGTATTTTTGTATATTAGGTTGGTATGTGCATATATGTATATTTTTGTCTCTATTGTACAGTATGTTACTACTACATGTCTATTTGTTGAATGTATAGAGAGTTAACACCTACCAAAGTCAAATTCCTTGTGTATTTGAGTGTACTTGGCCAATAATTCTGATTGTGATAAGCCATTAAAAGGTTCTTTTTTCAGTCCTATTGAAGCTATTTCTTTTTAACTTAGTGGCAATGGTATGATTCACAGTTTATGGTTAAAAAAAAAGGCAAAAAAACAGGCCATTTGCATAGATGTCAATACAGTTGGACATCTACAGATAAAGGCACACTATGTACTTCAGCACTCTTGTGACTTTGGTCCCCTTCACCATAGAGATCACTCTCATAAAACCACCATTACGTGTCATGCATGTTGCCATGGGGATCTCTCTACATGGATAAAGCCTCTCGAGACCTTCAGGATACAGAAAACTTCATGCGAGGTCTGCTGCTCCTTACAGTCCAACTCTATTCTATGTGTAAATGTCAAGTGTCTGTATGTCAAGTGGAAATTTAGCTTCCTCTGTCTCTAAGACCCATGAAGATGAGAGATCTATCTTTGGTGATGCAATAGCTTTCATTAACACTGTCAAATGTCCATTGTAGTTTGCTTAAATATATGGTGAAATAAATGTAAAGTATTGTCAAACGCACATAAAGGACAGATCCAGAGCCGTGTTGCACAGGTTCCTTTTGCCTTTCCTATACAACGTGATGAATTGCAGCGTTTGCCCACACTGTGGAACTACTGGATCTGAGACATTCAGAGATACCATTATGTCCTGCACACACACTGGACTTTATGAATTTGTGTTGACTTTTTTTCTGCTTAGCATTACTAACGTGTGAAAGGAATTCCTTAGGCCAGTAGTGTCTCTGGTTCACCTACAGTAGATGTTTTCCCCCAGATCCTATTTTGTTTAAGTCAGTCGGTCAATCATTACAATGTCAGACTATGCAGCTAAATATTTCTTAAAACCACAGAACTTAATTTTTAATTGTGGGGCAGTTCTAAAAGATTCCAAATATTTTGGGCTTTGTGTATAAAATTATGCATTAGACAAAAAATATTCATTGTAAACATCAGATAGCTTCAACGCACTATTTACATATGCACTGTTTACTATTATTATGTTTATTATTGTTTTATTTTTCACATGCTTCCTTTGAAAAATGTATATTTGTACTATATATTGTACATTTTGCATAGTTGGCCATTCTGTGGACAATAAAGGAAGAATGTTATTGTAAAGGGCAACATGTTCCCTTACTATGCATAGGACAATAAAAGTTAGAGCCAAGCAGATATTATTGGCCAATATTAGGACTTTTCCATTTCACCGTGTTACGAGTGTTGGCATTTGTCCACCAGAGGGCACTCTATAATGTCCCTGTTGGCAAATCTTGGATTTTTGTTGTTGTTGTATTATTGTTCAAATTTGTCAGAACATTATATTTGTCTGTTCTGTTGTGGAACAAACAAGTTTATTTTTAAACTGTTTGTATTGTTATGCATTTCTGGATTATTATTTTTAAAAATATATATCGGCCGATAAAGCGGATTTTTAAATCAAATACAGTATTTGTAATCGATATTAGCCTTAAGAATTCTTTGTCAGGCTCTAATAAAACTTTGCACTTGAACTTGAATGATGAGCTAAATACATAAAATACAGTGTGATGCTGTCAGGCAGTGTGGAGGAAGGTGGTTTTAATAACCTTAAAGCTACTTAAAAGGGAAATGAAAGTGGATGTTAAAGAGCTAAACATCATTGTATCTAGAGGACAGCTTCAGCTCTTCTATCTGCCCTCACTCCATGAGTTATTTACTGCCATTGCTCCACATTGAACTACTCAACAGACAGCAGCAAATCATCATGGGACTGCTGCAACTCTGTCTGAAAACCGTCTGACCCACAGTATTAGCTGCTGGCTGGGTGAATCAGCATCCCGATAGCTATGATGAAGCAAGCAACTTCATGATCCACTGTGATGAAATGTCTACTAAGGGCCGTTACAGAGTCAACACATCCGTACGCAGACACAACATAAATCAGCAATGTAAAAAGGCCATGGACCCAAGTAACCAATGTTAAAGGGCATTGACTACGCTTACTAAATAAATCAGAAATGAAGTGGTGATTTGAAATAACAGGGCCATGATGCATATCAGTATTATGTATTACATGTAGTTTTCCCGGTCATGAATAATGGGCTTGGTGGTAAATACATGTACTGTATTAAAGAAATGTATGTCAAAATTGATTACAAAGTTTCCAGTTTATTTGGTACACCAGGCTAAAAGTCCCTCAGCTCCATCAGCCGAGGAAGACAAGTGAGATGCGGTCGACATAGAGCTGGGTGAAATCAAAATATCGCCCGATTTTTTACCAAATTCATCGTATTGTTTGGATATTGTAAGGTTGACTTTTGGTGCTTTTACAAAAAATGTACATAATTTACATTTTAGATTATTATTTAGCAATAATGTGGATGTGGAACAGCTAGAGCAGTCTGGTAAATTCAGAAAATAACTTCATTTAATGCACTCATACATCATGTGGCCATCATACTGATATATTACCCATGCTTAGGTCGACAGGTTAGTCGACCTTAAGTTAACATTTGTTTTTTAAACTCTCTAAACCAGTTTAAACATAAACTATCAACTAACAGACCATTAATTGGAGCATCACTGCGTCATTTCTTTAAAGCTATATTGCCATGAATAATGTCGGCTCATGTTTCTCATACGTGCATATTTACTGGGTTATTTTTAGTCTTCTGTTATTATGGGTTTTGATTTCAGACTGTTGGTCGGACAAAACTAGCAATTTGAAGAAGCCGCATTGGACTCTGGGAAATTGTGAAGGACATGTTTCACTATTTTCTGACATTTAATAAAGAACAATAATATAAATAATTGTTAACTGCCGCCATAATAATAATAATAATAATAATAATAATAATAATAATAATAATAATAATAATAATAATAATAATAATAATAATAATAACAACTTCAATGAAGGTAGGACTTACTGCAGGGCTGTTGTATTAGCCTGTGTACCTTTAACTAGCTGAACCTAATAAACTGACAACTGCGTGCATGTGTAAACAGCTGCATAGTGTAATAATGAATGAAAAAGTTACTTGGTTTACCCTGCAGCTACCTGAAAACTGACCCCCTGACGTAAGAAGTTAACTAAGCATTCAACATCAGTCCAGTTTATCTCACTGCTCTGCTCGGTGCTTTTAGCCATTTAAAGCGGTTAACGATGCATTTCCTTAAGAGTTATCAGTGATGTAGCCTCTCCAATCGGAGCTATATTTACAACCCCTAGCAGCAGTTTTATATCGAAGTTAATAACAATATTGACAATACAAGTTAGAGACTCTGGCTGTTCGGTGGCTACTATACCCAAGCTGTTCTACATATTAATTTACATCTAGAGCAACATGCTAGCAGTGGTCACAAGATACTCCATTCCTCTTCCGGACTGCCTTTTGAATGACATCTGATTCTGCCACACAGGCTAGTGCTGTGCTGGCTCACTTTACGTGGAAAAAAAAGAGAAAAGCTTCAAGTCCTTTGACTACACGTTAGGTTTACTATTCAAAGTTTTCTGTTGTTCGTGTAATTAGGTTAAAATATTCGCTTCAAATAAACTCACCCTGTCGGTCATCTTTTGTTTGTTTTTTAACTCCTGTTCAACTGCAATTCAGCAGAAAGGTTCCGCTGAGAGGACAACTGTAGCGTTGAGAAAGTGACGCGATAAGAGGCGGGATCTGCCGACGGGTGGTGACGTAACCACGCACAAGATACGTAGATCCGTGATCTTCAATTAATCGCCCTTGTTAGCCACTGGGGGGACATAGGCAGGCTGAAGGAACTCATATTAATGTAAAAAAACAAAACAACCAGGAAGTAAAAGTTTCCTGCCAAGGGACCTTAAATACAACAAGAGAATAACACTAAGTCAGTTCAGAAGGGCAGTAAAACTTCCTTCTAGCAGCTTGAGTGTTAGCGCCATCCTGTGGTGTTCAATGGACGAGTCGGAAAAAACTGAAAAAGCAGATCCACATTTCCTTTATGTTTATACTGGTTCCACTATTATTCCATTTATTTAGTATTTATTCATCATACTCATTCTCATTTCTCACTTACTATCCATTATTTATTCATCATTCTCATTTCCTATTTCAGAACTGTTCATAATGTTCATACTGTTCATATTATAACATAATAACTTAATACTATTTATCCCAGTACCCTTTGCACTATGTTCCACATTTAAATAATTTTTATTGGACTCTTCATTGCACTCATCTCTCTACATTGTTTCTGTTTAGAGTATGTATATCCTAGTGTGTCTATATTAGTGTGTGTATTGTTTGTTTGTTTGTTGTGTTGAATGTGAGCACATTGTGAGCAACTATGCTCCAAAGGAAAATTCCTCGTATGGGTCTTCATACCTGGTCAATAAAGCTGATTCTGATTCTGATGTTTTAATGTAGTGCATTAACTTAGAACAGTAAACGGTCAGTTTAACCAGAACTCCCTCAGTAGGCGTCCTTCATCACTTTTTTTATGGACACCATGCCGTCAATCAGAATCAAGTTTTTACCCAGACCATGGTGGAGCAGATTCACAATGCGAGGTGAGTAGCACTTACTAGGAATTTGCCTTGGACGTACATCCATAGAACAAAATACTCTTAATGCCAGCTTATGAATTATTCACTTTTGAATTTGGAAATTACAATCTCTTAAACATAAGAAACGTACAGAATTTCTAGCGCCAATTTTCAAAATAATACTCAATTTTAACAATAGTTTTGTTGAAGTTATGTGTTTTGTATTTCCAACAAAAACAAGAATGAATACAATGATTAATAAAAACAATTTACTTATGTGAACTATTCTGAAAATCGGTTGGATTTCTTTAAAATGTTTGAAATTTAGAACAACTTGTAGATTTAATATTAGTATGACTTAAAAACAATCATACTTTATTTTAGTTTGTAAATAATTAAGCCTTGGGACGGCTGAGACCTTCATTCAAATAATATATATTAAAGAACAATATAACATTAAAAATGTTTCAGTTTGAATTAGAGGTAATGTTAAATCTTTATTTTGGATGCACAAACTCCGTAGCCTTCTGCTGGGCAGCTGCATTTAAAATGACATGCTTGTGCTTTTAAGTATTGAGAGAAAAAGAAGTAGAAAATCCTGCATGTTGTGGCACTTGTTTGAACACTGTAAAGAATCTGCTCCGTCAATGGGAAAGGGTTGTAGCAATAAGTCAGTTGATGTGGTTCACAGATGCTTTTAGGATAAACTTGGTCATAAATGTTACACAGTAAAGAAGAAGAAACACATCTGTAGCTAAGTTTGACAACGTGGGTTGGGTAATCATCATGCTAGTTGTTTAAAATTCAAAATAAAACACAATCCAAAGCTGTCCATTTAATTGATTTAATGCCCTTTTGATGCAAGTTTCCTTTCAAATTAGTGACAAATATAGCAGCAGGAAGAAGATAATCTTGGGTGAATTCTGTGAAGTCCCAACAGTTTGGTTCCTGTTTAAGAACTGGGACTGCTGACATACCCCCCCTTTGACTTGTCCTCTGATTAGGAGACATACTGCCACTTGTCTTTTGTATACATTTCCTAGGTCACACTGCCAATAGACACGTTGCAACATGAAAATCCAGTCTTCTAATCCTTAAACTGTAAAATCAAATATAGCTGAAGGGCCAGTAAGTTACCACGTCAAATTACCATCAGCAAGTTCTTTTGCAAGAGAAAAGACAAAATCCTTAAAATACAAAATATTTATTTTGAAAATGTCTTTATAAGAGTCAAAAAAAAAAAAAAAATCAAAACCATACAAATTGTTTGGTTACTAGCATACCACACTAGTGCTAGGAACTAACAATGGAGAATTGCTCAGTCAGGGGTAACTGACACTCAGAGGCAATGAATACATCTCCACCTCTGCCCTTCGACTTCGTATTGCACCCAAAACACTGAGGCAAACAGACGCGCCCAACAAGTGGCACTGGTGGTGAAATGGCATCCTGTCTGTTCTATAGACTTACATATCCTGGGTGGGCAGACATGTGGCAAACATCTGGTTCTCTCTTTTTTTTTCCTTTTCTTTTTTTTTTTTTGAAACAAAAACACAAAACCCAAAACAAATAAAGTGAGTTTAATACATATGTGAAATACAGTGGGGACTTAACTGTTGGCATTGATATGGTGAGGAAAAAGAAATGAGAGTTAGAGGGTGCTATTCAACAACTATTCAGTATCCCAAGGAGTATCCCAACCTTCCAAAAACTAAACCGTGTGCTTTTGAAAGATATGGACAAGAGAAAGCCTCGTTTCTGCTTACAAGATAGGTAGCAGAGTCCGAGGCCGCAGAGGTCAATGTTGCACCTTAGAGGTTGCCGTGGAGTCAGCTTAAAGCTTGGTAAGCCCGACCTTATAGCAGATATAAACATATGAATTCTTAAACCTTTTATTCTTTTTATTGTGGTTGTACAATATTCCCTGATGGCCTGATTTGGCCGCTGAGTGTTTGCAGAATCCTGAAGAGATATCAAAATTAAAGAGGATAAAATAAACAAGAGAAGTGATGAAATTGTCCATTAAGGGAAATGAGGGGGGAGTTTGATGGGGGAATCCTGTTTGTTGCAGTTTGTGGGACTTTTTGCTGCTCTCCCTTGTCCCCTTCTTAAAATGTTACACACGCTGGTCAAACACACAGTTCCTCCATCACACTGCCGTGGCAATCTGCTCTGAGGACGAGAGACAAAACATTTAGTAGAGACTAACGACAGAGCACAAAGACACTGCTTCTTCTTACTGAAATATTTGGTTTTACCTATGTCAACTTCTTGGCTTTGTTGTAAAGTGAATCCACAACTTTGCTCATGTTCTGAATTGTTTCCAAGGCTGCTTCGTATGTTTTGTCCACTGGGGGCTCCTCGAAAATGATCAGGACACCTTCACCCTGGTCAAGGATTCCTGCACAAAAACATTATACAGTGAAGACTCTTGCTCTGCCTGAGAAGTGCATATGTCTTATAGAAACAGACAATTCCAAATAACCTCTCACTAACCGTGAAACTTTTTGTCCAGAATCATCTGTGATAATTTCCTCTCAACATCCCCCTATAAAAACATAAGAAATATGAATACAACCTACATTGTAAGAGATATAAATAATGATTTTAATAGTCAGGAAAAGTAGACTAACTGCAAATATACATACCTTAGACAGTTTCATTAGACCCGATATGTGTTCTATCTGAAAACGGAAGAGGCATATAAAATAATTTGTTAAAATGTTGAACAAGAACAACAGCAGGTTCTCATGTCAGCCTCAAATATGGACAGAACACCCAGAATTAAAAAAAAAAAAAATACTGAATGCTTAGGAAGAGGATAATGCAAGAATTTAAAAATGCAGTTTCGTTGTATGTTACTATGGTGACATGTTTCCATTGTAAAGAGAAGCCTTGCACGTCCTTACCTGCGCTCTGGAAAACGGTTCGATGACGCGGATGAGGTTTTGTTCCAGCAGGTTGTCGTACAGCGTGGCCAGGTGAGTGTTGATGATGGGATCATCCCTCAGTTCTGCTCTGTACTCTGTTAGGGCCTGGAAGATGCACACTACAACAGTCAGGCCATTTGTGTGGAAGCTTTCACCAAAGAAAACATTCAAAGGGATTATGTATTGAGCAACACTTGGAACATGTTATTATCAGCAGATATTATCGTCAAAACTAAAAGTCAGGGAGCAAAGGTTGTGTGCTGCACATATCACCGAGCAGGCAAACGGAGTAGTAGTTAAAGAGAAAAGACCAAAAAAGGCAGCACAGAGGGAGCCTTTGTTTGGTCAAACAAATCAAAATCCATTAAAAAGGTACCCTCCCACACAAAACCCTTTATTACTTAACATTTATTAGGTCCATGTGTGTTTATGTTAGGCTGGGAATGTGAAAATGAACTGCTACCTCCTCAGTCAGCTCTAGCCACTGATGAGAAATAGGCGGAGAACTCCGACCAATTACAACAGCTGGTCAGTCTGACATCAAGTTGCCCAAACTCATTACTAATCATGAGCTCGCCCAGTTGAGCTGGGTAAAGGACACTGATAGCCAGGCTCTCTCATTGGCTAGCTGTTAGCAGCTTAGCTTGTTGAATATTAATGAGAACTGGTCCAAATGGAGCGGAGTCTTCCTGCAGCCTTTCTATACCACACTAGAAGGGCTTGATACAAGGTAACCAAGGCATTTTTTCCACAAAAAATGTTGGAGTCGGTAGAACTTCAGACATTACCACAATGAAATGAAATACGTGTGGCAGGGCAACACAGATTTGATAAGACTTAAAAAGATTCTTACCTTTTCAAAGTCTGCTAATGATCGGTTCTTGCAGGCTTGGGCAACACATTTCAATGCATCCGTCTGGATGGAGGACAACAAAAAAATGATTAATGCCATCATTTTTTAAACCTCCTTTTTATTTAGGGAGTGTAGATTGATCAGCAAACCGTACATAAGATTGTCCCTATAAGCCCCCCCCCCCCCCCAAAACAAATGACACAGCTGTTTTGTCTGATGGGCTATTAGCAGAAACTGATACTTGCCTGTCGGCCGGCATGTCGCAGGCCCAGTTTTCCACTGATCAGGCCTTGAACCTCCTCTGGTCTGAAACAGCCAAGTAACAGAGAAATGGATATTAAGATACATAAACTTAGTAATGTTAGAGATTCAAAAAGGCACCATGTGGATGTGAAAATAATCAATGTTCCAACAATAAAGCATTGCATGTTGACTTTTAAGCACTACTCACGAGTTGAGGACAATTTTGCACAGGAGCATGTATTTGAGTGCTGTGACAGCTTTGGGGCTGTCAATGGAGTCGTAGCCCTCAAAGGCCTCAAAGAAGTAGGAGTAGGCCGTCTTCCAGTCCTTCTCCTCAGCTGCGTGGATGATCCCTGCAACAAAGATGACACCGCATGATACCATCTATGGCCAAAACAAACCGCTCAGCCACCGTGAAATAGCAAACAACCACTGGAGAAACTTCTCTGGGCTGGAGATAAACACTGGAGCTGCTAAGTGATCGTATGATTCAAAGAAAAGTTAAAAGCACTGAAGAATTAGCCACATAAAGTCTTTCACAGTTCACACTGTGTTGTAAAGTAATCAATAACTTATGATACTATCAGGCCTCCCAGCTCTTCTGCATTCACACTGGTAAACACAAACCGTGACACTTTGAGATGGTTGCCAGCATTAAAAGAGCCGAGTCGCTGAAGATCACACCAGATATAACTTCTTCAGTGGACTGTCGAGGACGAGTTGCTTCATGGACGTTTTTTTGTCTTATTACTTTTTATTGACAGATTTAAATATAATAATTACTAGGTAGACATAATTACTAGGTAGAGGTAGACAACAGGGATTATCTCTTCTTTTGACAAACAAAGCTTTATGTTATCAGAATAAGCTGAAAGCTGCTGTAATCACACAAAATAAACTTTTTTTTTATCCTACCAAGGGGGCAGATGGTAAAGCTGTGAAATTGCAATAAAATCTGTCCAATTAATAATCACAGTTGTGTGTTACGTTACTTTTCCATAGTTTCTGTCACTGGCCGATGTGAGTCGAGTCAATTTAAGTCATGCAAGCTCAGATTGAAACGGTGTACGGCCTAACATATCATACATAAACTTGTGAAATCCATGAAATAACCTTTTCTCACTACAAATAACAGAAGATGGAAATCATTTCAAAAACGTTTGACAGCCTTTGTTGTGTTTGATTGCTATGATTGTTAAGTAGCTCCATTTTTACTGTATTGACATTACAGACGTCTCTTCTTAGCATCTTGTAGGCTACTTATTGCCAAGTGACGCATGCGCAGCTCACATCTTCACTCGTCTCGCATCGGGCAGTGACAGTTTCAATATTTTCGGTGATACATATAACTTAAACACTGTAATAGCTAAATTCTCAGCTTCCCCGTTTTGATAAGCGCCATCTTACTGTTAATCCATAGAATCTAAACCACTATAGCCCAGGTAACTGTTAGAAGTTAGAGTAGCGAACACATCTGACCTGACTGCATGTCGAGAGCTGCCTGGAGCTTTGGAGGGCAGTAAATGCCGTTGGCGGTGGTCCTGGCTGAGGTGAGGGCTGCGCGGGCCTTGGGCAGGTTACTGAGAGCGTGGTATGTCTTACTTTCAAGCAGCTGAACCTCTACCAGAAGAGCTTTGTCATCCATCTTTTTCAGCTCCTGGAGCAACTGGGTGCCTGGGGGTGAGAGAATGACAGAGTTAATGTCTTGCACATTTACTGTTGCAATAACTTTGTACAACATTCAGAAAACCGCTCGGGGGTAATTGTTCAATTATAGTCCTGATACGTGCCGTTCTTTCTCTTTTCCTCTCATTACGAGTAAAATCATGCCCACATATCAAAGCCAGACTTTTTTTTGAGTCTTAGAAGCAGGAGACAAATGCTATTTACCAAAAAATTTAAATGTTAAGTCTTTATACACTCACCAAGCGCCAAGGCCTCCTGGTATCTTTTGGTGTCAAAATAGAGTGAAATCAGTCGTCCCTGAAAGAAAAAAAAAAAAGGGTGCCATTAGAAAAGCAGAGAACAGCTGTGCCAATCTATTGCCTTCTATAAAAGTTGCAATATTTATCATAGACCTGAAAGACAAAAAACTACAAGGACCTGAACACCAACACATATTAGTGATAATCATTTTACTTGAAATGCAGCATTCGGAAGCTGCATTACAATATTGCCTGCTGAGACTACTGTAGGAAGACTAACATGTTTGTTAGATGGTGCAGAATAGCAGCTCGGAGGAGTTGGGCACACAAGCCTGATGTTCAGCACCAATACTTTAAATAAAGTCTTCCTTACATATCTTAACGTGTCATCTACGGATCAGGCATTGAAATACAAAGACATCCCTTATAGCTGTTCCTCAAAACAGTAATTAACTGTTTTAAGGTGGATCTTATTTAAGCACAGGAGGACTTCTCTGTCTCAGTCTGAGCTCATGTATACACACTGTGCTCTTTACAAGGTTCCCCGTAATTCTTTTACTCCTTTCACATTCCTCATAATGCTTGTCCTGAGGCAAACTATAGCGCTTGTCTGAAGAGGGTCCCTCTTCTCAGTTTCACTCATTTATACATGCCACAGTTTCATTAAATAGTTTTCTTTGGCACTCTATACATAGAACTAATACAAAATACTGTTGATCCTATATTTTGTATTTTAGCCAAATACTCCAGATATTCCTGGCTTTGAGTGTGAACCTGCCGGCAGTCATTTACCACAAAGCACCTTTTGGCAGCTATAGCAGGGCGATGTCATCATAGATGGCACTGTGTAGTAGCTGTTTTAGCATCTTTTGGTACTTTCTTCAGGTTAAGTGTACAACTTTGTTTGAATCCCATTTATCAAGCTTCCAGTGTTCGTTTGGTTTTAACCTAAAGTAATGCCACAGTGGCTGTGTTGCTACTAACAACCAAATGATCCACCATAATCTGTTTAAAATCACAGCGTGTGCACTCCATGAGTCAGGAAATGTTAAATTTGATCCCTTCCACAGCTTCTATGTGCTCATAGATGTTTGGGGATATAAGTTTTGTTTTCACTATCATTAAACACTAAGGCTGTTATATGTGGGCACCAACTGGGGTTGGGTGAGAGGATGAATACATCAGCTGTTAGTGATAGGTTGTATCCTATATTTCCTCCTCGGCTATCAAGTTGTCATGACAAAACGACAACATATCGCAAATAATAAACCTTTAACAGCATAATAGTGGCGCTATACAGTAAATTGTTGCAAAAAGATTTAATAGCCTCCTAACCATTGACAACAATCATTTATTTGCAGCTCTCCACTGAAGTTCTCCAAAATACATCATAAGACTTTACGCTAGATTTGAAAGGCTATATATTTCAATGATTTGTCATGAGTCATACATGAGCTTTTCTTAGGTAAATGGGTGAAAAACTTAAGCTACATTTATGCCATCTGACAGCACCCACAGGCTTATTCTAGATCTGTTTACCTCCAGAGCCTGTCGAAGGAAGGTTCTCTTCTCAGCCTTGGCCCACTCAATGCATTCAAGACACAGCTCAACCTCCTGCCCTGTTGCTGCCTCCATGTCAAGAAAGAGGTCCAGGAGAGAGCGGACCAGCCGGGCCGCCTTAGCCTTGCTGATGGAAATCAGAAAAGGCCTCACAAATTTCAGCAGACCCCCTAGTTCTGGAGACAGCCAGAAAAAAAGGAAAAGACAAACATTTCAGAAAGTGGAAACAGAACATTGAATAGTTTCCATTAGGTTGTTTGTATGTTTACTTGGGAAAGTAAAAACAGGCAGAGAACGGAATAAAATCAAAGTTTGACCATTACCTGCAGCCTGTCCTGACTTGGCCAGGAGTGTCCCCAGCTCCAGGATGCTCTGTTCTTTAACCCTGACAGCTTCCTCATCGTTCTCTTGGACATCTCTCCTCACTGTTAAAGAAAGGCAACATGTTGACATCAAAAAACTGTTTACTTATTTAATCCGCACTTAACGCAATGCGTACATTGTAAACCGTCTGCCAAAGTGAGACACTCAATTAATTAGTGTGAGTCATGGGCTTTTTAAGCTTTGGAAACCGCAATCTGACTGACAAAGTCTTGTCATGGTTTTGATGATCTCTTTATTTACATCATTGTCCCAATATTACTGAATATTGGGTCCATTCACCTGACAAATATGGATGCAACTAACCATATTGTTTAGTCCAGGGATCTTCAACAGGGGTCCGTGACCCCCGGGCGGTCCTCAGAGTCAATGCAGGGGGCACTCCAAATTATGGTTACATATTTTGCAAGTTTATTTACAAGTTTAGAAAATTCCTCAAACGAATCCAACATATTAGTAAGAAATGTAAATGCCCACAGATGGTAGGCGTACTGGCCTATAGGTAAGGTAGTCACTAAGGTCATTTACAGTTCTAAGGATCCTAATCCTAAGATTCACAGAGTCACATGTATTTGACATTAAAACAATATTTATAAAAAAATCATTCTATCAACTATATAACAACTAGTTTAATAGCTTAGTATTCTATGAAAAAAAAAAAGTTATGTATAAAGGTCTTGGGCCCAGTTTAATTGGCAACATGTTATACAATATATGTAGTAGAGGGTCCCGGCTCCTTCTCTTTTCCAGTTAAGGGGTTTAAACGTTGCAAACCCCTGGTTTAGTCTCAGAAGAAAAGGTGTAATAATGCAGATCACAATGTTCGAGGGCACTGGGGTTTTCCTTTTAAAATAGCTTACTATTTCCAAACAACAGTCCTAAACCCAAATATAAATCACATTTATTATCATATAAAGCATTGAGAAGCAGCAAACCCTAACATTTGACGTGGAATCAGCTTGTTTTGCTTAATAAATGACTTAACTTATACTACTAACAACATCTAAGTACTTTTGTCAAATTGCTAATAAAGTAACTTACCCCAATATTGAGAGCTAAATTTATATTCTGTAACGACATCTAATATATTTAAGAGAAATAAACACTTAGGCCGGACAACTGTAAAGCTAGTAGGCTGAAGTGACGAGGCAATTTCAGGACAGTGAGAAGAGTTTACAGGAACGTTACGTTACATATTGTCATGTAACTTTCATTATGCTCTGCGTTTGCGTAAACTTACACATACAGGGTGCCAATTAGTAATGAGATACATTAAAAAATAAAATATGTAGTAACTTTATTTACTGTGTGAGAGAGCTGCATTTGACTGTTGACGAAATTGGTTAAAAGGCTTTTGACAACAAGCTAAAGATGTTAGCCACAATAGCAATCATGCTAACATGACAGTCTTCAATTGTAAATGCTAGATCACACCCGGTACACGTGTCGACGTCAGCACAGTCATACTGCGCAGGCGTCAATACACTTGTTTGCCGATAATGTTAATTTCTCCCCAATTTCGGAACCCATTCCTGTTGGAACATGTTCGATTGAGTAGTATTTGGTTTAGAAGCCTTTATTTGTGACTTATTACGGTAGAGTCAGTCTTGGGCTGCAATGACAGAGGTGGAAACCCGAGTGTTGACGCCTGCGCAGTACGCCCGTGTTGACGTCGACGCGTGTATCGGATGCGATCTAGCATCCACCGTATTCAATAGAGCTAGCTAATGGAGGTTAGCTTAGAAACTGTGGGCAATGACATAACACCACAATACCTAACTACACAACAAAAAACAACAACATTACTGATACTTACTAACATATTTAACAACCAGGCCTAAAGTTAGCAAAGTTGCTAACGAGCTAATATGCACTAGCAGTTGCCGTTACCCAGCGTTCAACAGTGAGTCAGCACGGCACACCACCGGCTCTCGCTATTGAACACGCTAACATCGCAACCTGAGAAAAAGGAAATAATTGTGATCAGATAAATAATGTCCATCTGAAAATCTCGGCCGAACACTTACCTATTGAATGTAGAATGTCGATAGAGGCGTCGCGATCCGTGCTAATGAGAGACTGGGCTCTCTGAAATTCAACCACAGCTGCAGCCGCCATCTTCCTTATTCAAATGCTTCTTGAATGAAAATACGTGCGCGGACTACGTTACCTAGCGTATGTAACGTCAGCCTGTGAGTTGCATGTTGAGATTTAAAGACACATGGGAAATGTAGTTACAGAAAAAAAGGGCCATAGACACGTATCAGAGGATGCTTATCCTACGCATTTGATTTGTATGTGTGTTTACTATCCAACTTAACTCATAGCTTAGCTCATTCAGTTGGTCTTCAAATTTAAAGTAAGTTAAACTTCATACATTTAATTTGTGTTAGATGCATGCCAAAATCAAATGTTTGCCCAAGGCCAATGTTTTGTGCCAATATTAAATTGTTCTTATGAGACTGGGACACAATTATATTAATTCTGTATTAATTTAAGGATTTAGTAGTCTACTTCCAAATACACAATATCTCATGTGAAAACATAGGCCAATATGATTAAACAATAGCATCTAGACTATAAGACGAAACAGGAACTCTGGTCAGGTCCTTAAATTAAAATATAAACGCAAACAAAAAAAGATTTGAACAACAAATTAATAATTAGAAATCCTCGGAGTTCAGTGGATGTACATGTTTGCCTGCCGTGTGGCTATAGGCGGAGTTGTTTCCCAGCAGAGACAGCACCGCGCACAGAGCGCAGAGCGGCGCCCCACCACCGCCTATGCGTCAACCATCCGCACACAGCCGGTGACATAACGCAACATCAGCCCTCGCAGCATCCGCATCTCGCAGCCAGGAGGACCAGGAGCACATCTTCATCTAAGCATCCATTCCACAACTGCCTACCATCGTCTGAGCACCGCCGACACCAGGCGTGTTTATCCAACGCTTCTTTTGTTTTGTTTTTTTCCCCCTCGGCTCGGATTATTTTACTTTGTTGCATTTACATTCTCGGAGATGGTTTTATGTTTTTATCGCGTCTTGTAAGGAAAACCAGGCTCGAGACGCATCATCGTTACAGCGCAATTCTATCCTCACTAAGCTGGAGATCAGGTCAGTTTCGTTTCATTTTTGGAACATATTGGTCCTAAAGGTAATCAGATCCTATTTGTGCATATATAAAAACAGATGATGCGCAGCTATACGCTATGTCTGAGTAGGGGAATATGGCTCAAAAGAAGATAGAAATTGGGGTTTAACGGATGAGACAGCTACACGCGCCTTCATATTGTAAGATATCATCGGCTAGAAGGAAAATATGCGGATGTTCTTGATTTCTAAGCCACCGCCTATTATGGCCGGCATTTTTGTTTCGACGCAGACGTTCAGTTTCAGCACCATGGAGAGCCCCCGATGCTGTAGGCAAACCAACACCTTATCACAGCCAAAACACAAAACCCCAAAACACAGCCTGTTTTAATGTTAGCCCAGCGAAGCCCCATCAAAAGCTCGTGTTTTGGAATTCCTCCTCCATTGACAGATCGGACTGATAACATGGTGATGGAATGAAGGATCGAGCCGGTTGGATCCTGCGCAAGCGAGCAAAGTCGATCCATCGATAGTCGAATTCAAAGGCTGGCTAATGCAGCGGGGACGAATATATGTCGTGCAAAGACAGAATCCTACATGTCTGGGTTGATCTAGTTTTACTGGAGGTAAATGATATGAGCTTGGGTTCGTGCTTTAATGTGCCGAATCCTATATGCACCAAACGCGACCTTCACCTGTTATTTAACGGTGTTTACGTTTGTGTCTTCCATTTTAGTGAGAGGGGTGGCGCGTGGTTCACTTTGACAAGCCGGCCATTGCCGAGAAAAATGTATCTCTCATCAGAAATGTCTGCATTCACCGTGTAGCATCCATTTAAATCAAATGTGGTGAAGAATTCCTAGCTGATGCACAGCAATCACCCATATCGTTATTTTTCTGTATGCTTGGTAATCTCCTGCAGATGAAGCTGTAGCACAATTTCACACTAAAATGTTTATAATGTTATTTTGTGTATTGATCAATTGCAACAAGAAGAGCTTTCTAGGCTATGGTTGGGATTGATTAATGTAAGCTATAGGTTGATCCATTCCACCGCTCACTGAGACCAATCAATGGTGCTAATAGGCAGAAACCACTCAGCACACATTCATGAGAACATTGTGGAACCCATTACCGAGATATTATCTGATGCAAGCTGAATAATTATGGATCTCATGTGAGATCAAAGACATTTTGTTCGCAATCTGTAAATAACCATGTATAATCAGAAGGTTTTTGATCCCTCACCAATTATCTTTCTGATTATTGATCTTTTCTGCTTCCAGCAGCGGCCATCAGGAGACGCAGACAGAGAGCTGGGAGACGAGAGAGACGGTGTGAAGGATCCTTTTTCTCCCAGGCCTTAGATGCCCAGCGGCAGTCTGTAGCCCGGGACTCCAAGCTCTCAGAAGCATAGAGGCTTTGAGACCCTCAGGATCTCCCCTGGCAGACCCTCTTCTGACCCAGCGCGGCTAAAGCCCCTGGACGCCTTCCGACAGTCACCATGGGAACCGTGCTGTCCTTGTCGCCTAGCTACCGAAAGGCAGCTCTCTTTGAGGATGGGCCGGCCACTGTGGGCCACTACACAGCTGTCCAGAACAGCAAGAACGCCAAAGACAAGAACCTGAAGCGCCACTCGCTCATCAACGTGCTCCCGTGGAAGCGGATTGTAGCGGTGTCCGCCAAGAAGAAAGGCTCCAAGAAGGTGCAGCCCAATGGCACCTACCAAAACAATGTCACCCAGCTCAACAATGAAAACCTGAAGAAGTCACAGTCATGCGCCAACCTGTCCACCTTCGCCCAGGATCAGAGCACTCCTGCTCTCACCAAGACCTCCAACAACACAGTATCGTCTATTAAGAAAGCCCCTCTGACCAACTCCAATGTGGCCCCAGGGACCCCTAAGAGAGTGATTGTCCAGGCCTCCACCAGTGAGCTTCTGCGCTGCCTCGGGGAGTTTCTGTGCCGGCGTTGCTACCGGCTGAAACACCTGTCACCCACTGATCCAGTGCTGTGGCTGCGTAGCGTGGACCGCTCCCTGCTGCTCCAGGGCTGGCAGGACCAGGGATTCATCACCCCCGCAAACGTGGTCTTTGTCTACATGCTTTGCCGTGACGTGGTCTCCTCCGAGGTGGCCACGGAGCACGAGCTGCAGGCCGTGCTGCTCACCTGCCTCTACCTGTCTTACTCCTACATGGGCAACGAGATCTCCTACCCGCTCAAGCCCTTCTTAGTGGAGAGCTCCAAGGAGACCTTCTGGGACCGCTGCCTGTCCATCATCAACCTCATGAGCGCAAAGATGCTCCAGATCAACTCTGACCCACACTACTTCACTCAGGTGTTTGCAGACCTGAAGAACGAGAGCCAGAAGGAGGAGGAGAGGAGCCGCCTGCTCATCGGCCTGGACCGGTGAGGGGATGCTGGGGGGGGAGGGGGAGCAGAGGGTTCAGGGGAGAAGGGGCATACTCCAGTCTGGCATTTGGACAAGTTTGAAAGATTATTTGTGATGCTATTTATTCATCATTGTCCAAACTCAAGTGTGACGAGGCCTATTAGGAAGTATTTGGCATTCATCACAACTTTGTATCTAGTAAGACGGAGGGTGGGGGGGGCTCAGTGATTTAGATGGATTTGGACGTTTGCATTGAGGGATAACATTTGCAATGGTCACCTAAAAATAAGGCATACGGTCTCATAGGCCAGAAGATTGTAATGATCAAGGCCAAGTTCTATTTTTAAACGACAAAGGATGGATTTTCTTTCAAACTGAGAATGAAATCTTTTTTTTTGACAACGATATATAAACAACGAAATGCCAGATTAGGGTAAATCCTTTGCTAACTTACAGATATATATATATCTATATGAAATACTGAAAATCTTAAAAAAACATTTCAGACAAAAAGACAAAAAACATTAGAAAAGAAAGCGTACATCTACAGCAGTGAATGTGGGGAGGACGGAGACCTTCTGACGGTTTGACCATGTGATGTGCACTGCCTACTGCAGGAGGGCGAGGGCCATCGCCTGACTGGCTTTCACCACGCATCACGGATGAACAGGCACATCTGGCTGCAAACGGGATCTTTGGAAGGCCAACACCACGTCCCGTCCATTTATACGGATACCACTGGAATTCTTTTGCTGTAATGCATATCTGATTAAAAAAAACAGCAGGGGCCATCAATACTGGATCCATATTTTTGTGGGTTTCTGTTTGTGATAACAGGACTCATACTGTATACTGTATTTCCATGGACAATAAGCAAACACTGCATTGTGGGACTTTTGATAAGGAGGACAACAGCCAGAGGACATATGATGAGAAAGACCTACTTTATTTTCATCTAGAAAAAAAAATAAAACAAGTTAATGGATGTTTTACTCCCCAGAGGCTTACACCTATGGAGGCTTATTTATTGCTTTTCTGGAACAGGTTTTCTTTGTTTTTTTTGTTTTTGTTTTGTTTTTTTTACTTAGAAACGTAATGTTTTGCACGTGTGCCATGCAATTTTACAGAGTTTCCGGGAGGGAAGGAACAATTATTACTTTTCTTCTTTTTACTTGATTTGTAAACCGACTGCATCTGCATTAGAGAATGCTGTGAACAAAGTGACAGTAGTTTATTTAGCTCTGCTTGCTAAAATAGGCTATTTGTTTACCAGGGAAATTCTTTTTGTACTTTTGTCGATTTTGGAATGATGTTTGATTTCGTGCTAGTGACTCAGCATAGAAAATGTTTAAAAAAAACAAAAAAAACAGTGCCATATCTTCAATGAAAATCTCCCAGGTCTGAGAACACTCTGAAATGTTGTACTGTTTGTCCAGCTGTTGAATGATGGGATGGAATTTCATCTACTACTAACTACTTACTGACACCTAATTTATTGCCATTCATGTATTTATTTAGGCACATTTAATGTGAATGAAATACCGGGATGAGAGACTTTGAGAAGGGAATGGTGGGAGAGGGGGGGGTTTGTGCAAGTATGGCAGGTGTTGTCATCTTTGGTGGGAATGAAGATTGATCTGGTTTATGCAAATGATTGTTGCTGGAATTTATTCATGAATACCTAATTAAACAAACCAATGTCAAATCTGACCCGTCACCAAAGGGACATCACCAAGGACACCTTGACCGGACAACCAATCGTTGAACTTCAACTAAAGATAAAGAAAAAGCCCTTAAAAACATATTTTTGTCCCACGCTGCTGGCCTGCATGAAGAGCTAACCCAACCGGCTGTCCCACATATCTCTCACACACACACACACACACACACACACACACACACACACACACACACACACACACACACACACACACACACACACACACACACACACACCTAGATGATTTCAATGACACTCTTTCTGCATCACTGCAGAAAAGCTCATCTTACCTTCAGGATAATCCATCAGCATCACCTCGGTGTTAACCAACTGTGAGGTGACATCACGTGTGTGGGTGCTGTAGGAGATGAGGCGACCTCCACAGGATTAATCACATTTTCAATCATAGACACCACCGGAATTAAAGGATGTGCTGCAGTGTGCAACGGCAACGACATTGACAACCAAAACAGGAAGCATGCAGAACAATTGTATTGTTATGTTACACAGGTTACACATAGTTTTTTATCTTCACAATGACTCCAATCACTGGATAAACTACAGTATTTTCATCCAGAAATGTATGAGAAATGTGTGTTTTTATTGGTTTTCACATCTTATCTAAATATAGACATTTAGTGTGCACTCTTTTTTCCATAGCAGTGGTCTGAAAATCTGTCTAAAAGGCATAATCTAGTAGTGCCAACAAAAGGCTTCTGCCATGTTTTGAAGTTGTTCCCAGAGAATGGAAGGCTTCTCCGCTGCTGTGTTAGTGGGAATCAGAGAAAACGGTGGTCACAGCCGGCTGTGGGATTGTGGCTGCCGTGTGGAGTTAGATCAGTGAGAGAAAGTTCATTAAGAGTGTTTGTACTGGCACAACATGGGGACACGCACTTTGGATGGGCTTCTGCTCTGGCAAAGAAAAAAAACTAAAGTGCGTTGGGTTAAAGGGCCTCAAGACGAGACCCCAAATCTGTTTCTCTCATGTCCACACTTCCCCCCACTCACTTAAAATGTGCCATTTTCTTTCCACTTTGCATCATCGAGTAGTTGTTTGAGAAAATACTTACAAAAGCTGATAAAATATGAAAAAAAGACTCAAGTGATAGTTAAGAGATTTCTGTCAAATTCTTTTCTGTATCTTGTTGCGTACTTTGTAGATAAAAAAAAGTCAAACTTCAAAAAAGGGAGGCATTCGAATGGCTGCATGTGTGTGCGAATGTGTGTGTGTGTGTGAGAGAGAATGACTGCATTTATTTGTACAGAAGAATGTGTGCCATGTTGTTTTCTTATGGACATGAAGCATACACCTACCACACTGCTCCTAGGACTTGGTTTTCCCTTGGTGGGGTGGGGGAGGGGTGTTGATGCTGTTCAATAAAAATTTTCTTTTTTGAAAATGACAAAAAGCTGTTACTGTAATTGAAACCTTTTTTCAGTTAGTTTCTGCTCATTTTATTTTATTTTTGTACTGTGATGGAAAAATAAAAAGCACTGATCGTTCAGGGCAGCTGCTTGTCTTGTTGTGCCTCCAGATGTGGACTGATGTGTAGTTGTTTTCAAACCCCCCTTGGTGACAGTTAACCCTCCTGTTGTCCTCGGGGTCAAACTTGACCCATTTTTCCAAGTTTCTACTTAAAAAATATGAGTTTCTTTGAACCAAATTGGCAAAAAAACAAACAAAAAACAAACGGTAGGTTTAGTACAACATTCTTCGCAATATCATTGAATGCCAGATGTTATATTATCTTTTACAGCATTTGGAGAAAAGAATAGTTTAAAAGGTTTAAAAAAAACATTTCCTTACTGAACTCTGACAAAAGTCTTCCTCGGATTTAAATTTGTCAAAATATTTCGTAATTTCTTTGCTTGATTTTTAACTCAAAAATTAGGTATAAAACCATATAAATGAGGTTTATTGACAATGAATTTTGAAACAAATAGTTGTGTTGATAGGTTGGTTTAAGGGTTGTATATATTGGCAGTAGCTGGGGGGAAAAGCATAGAAAACATTGAATACGCAAGAAAAAATATATTAAAAAAACATTAAAAAAACAAAGTGTTTTTAGTTTTCACCCGGGAGGACAAGACAGGGTTACGAGCTTTGAGGAACTATCATTTGGTGTCCCCTGTGGACAAGAGCGGCAGCGTTTCCACGAGTACCACCGTCTAATTTGTTTTAAAGGAGAGGAAAAGAAAGACGCAACTTATTTTTATTACTAGCTTTTTCTTTAAACGGCTGTTTGCAGGATGCGTAGTGCTGAGGTAACATCCATTTGTGGCTATGTAAGATTAATAACTGTCATTTGACAATGGAAAAAACTAAGTTAAAATGGACAGACATCTGTATGAATAGTTTTCTTTGACACCGGGATGAGACCAGTCAACCTAAGTCAAGTCAGTTTTATTTATACTCCAAACTACAAATCCCTGTAGTACACAGCCTCTATCCCTAGAGCCTCAATGTGAGCAAGACAAAACTCCCAGTTTCAGTAGATTTGGTTTGGATTTGTACTATTAATACTTGGGAGTGGTAGACGATTTATTTTGTGCCAACCATTTATGGAATACATGCAGTGATATCTGTTTCCTGCAATTTGAAGAAAAAACGTGCAAACATTGGACGTTGGGCTTTTTCACTTTGTAAACCTGTAACGTGAACAAAAAAGATATATAACACAATAAAGGAAAGGGAAAAAAGCAAAAAATAATAATATGAACACTTTAAGTAACATGTCTCAAGCAAATCTGGAGTTCTTCTTTTTTGGACAAGTCACGTCACAGGTTTAACAAGTCAAGTCCTTAGTTTTTCAATTGAATTTTATGTATACCATCAACAAGAGTTATCTCGAGACACTTTACAGATAGAGTAGGTCTAGAACCACACTATAAATGTACAACCCAACTGTTCTAGTAAATCAAATCATTTTTTTTATGTTACGCGTTGCCATAGTAAGGACTTCGACTGACAGCCAATCATCCAATCATGGCAATCACATACCGAGGACTTTTTTGAGTCGTCCAATTATGATTCAGTTTCCCCTGCAGCTGCTGTATAGCACACTTAATAGTTAGACAAAAACATGACAACAAATAAATTATATTATGTTAAATTTAACAGCTTCAACTTTCAAACATATGATGCAAGCAAGTGATCCGAGTCATCACGCCTCAAGTCAGGTCTTGAGTCACTAACTTCCAAGTCAAGTCGCAAGTCATCAAAATGGTGACTCAAGTCGACTCGACTAATGTGCAGATAAATGTTAAAAATCAAACAGCGGAGAGATCTCCTGGTACTGAGTCAGTGCTGAGAGACAGACACAGATTAGTTTGGGTCAGTTCACTCTTTGCACATCACTCTGTGTCCATTAACTCCCATTTATTTATTTATATATATATATACTGACCACCAGGTCAGTCAGGGCTGCCGTACTCACTCACTGCCTTTGGGCGGAAAAAACAGTCACTCCACTCTTTGCAGCCGATAGTCATTCATCAACCAGTGGATTATAAAGCCCTGCTGAGGTATCTGGTGATGGCTGACACATTGGCAGTGGGAAGCAGCGTTGTCATGCCAACTGCAAGGGGTTTTAGCCGTCTCAACGTCAGCCGCTGAAGCAGCTGTTAGTGGGTGGATTAACAACTATTACCGTGTCACACGACAAGAGTACGGATGGCCTCAGGAAACATCTGAGTCAACATAACATCAGTCCCGGCCACACATATGACTTCCTACTGTTCCATCTGATCACACACACACACACACACATCACTGAACAAACCTAGAAAATGTATAAAGCAGCAGCAATTGATGCAAATAAATTTATTAATAAAATGATTAATAAAACACTTTTCATTATGGAACATTATGGAATGCATTTATACAGAATACATTTGCACAAAAAAATAACAACAGGAAGGTTCCCTTTTGAATTGGTCTGGATATTACAGAACATTTATGGTATGTAATCAGAGATATGCAAAATATAAACGTATTATAAAAATAAGGCACATACGGAATGAATGGTGCTTACATAAACATTTTTGCACAAAGCCAACGTATGGAATAAATTATGGAAAAGAAACGGGCGGGACGGGCTTGTTAGTAGTAGTTGTGTTGTTGGAAAAAATTAAAGGGGAGAACACAATGGCACAAGTCTCTCAGTGGTAACGTTCATATTTGATAATCTTTTAGACCCATTCATAAAGAAGTAATAAGGAAAAACTTGTGATTTTTTTAACTTGCCACCAATAAGCATTATGGAAAAGTAATATTTGCTGATTCAGTTTAAACACCACAAAACAAATCATTAAAGGACAAATCTGATGATATTCCATATTCCAACAGCGAAATAACAAAATAAAGTATTGTGAGTCTATAAAAGTCTGATATATCTTCTTCTTCGGTGCCGTAGAGCTCCATTGTTATCACAACATGAGCCCCACTGTTGCTCTGGGCGACATGTTCCTTCATCACCATGAACACCCACACACACTGTAGTTTATTTGGACTCAATCCCCCACACACCCTGCTGCCACAAATAATCCCAAGAGGACCAAAGGTGGATTAATCCGCCGCTGAAAATAGTCCCCAACAAACGCACTATTAGCTCCTGTTTGAGTCACATTTGCTAAAAACTACAGTGACCAGCTATTGAACCTTTAAAAAAAATTAAATATTTACTTGTGTGCAGTTTTTATTTTTTAAAGATTTACGTCCATAGTATATACATTTCAGGTAATATACTCAGCTTTTTTTGTTACTGCATGATAATCCTATTGTTCGACATGTCTTGCTGGTGTCTTCTTGGTGGTGTAGGATGGAAAGAAGAAGAAAACCAACAAATAAATAATAGAAAACCTTCACTGCCCTGCAGGACGGTACAGTCATCCAAACTGAGCAAAGTAATTTGACAGAGGAAAGAAAATGGAAAAAGGAGAGAGGGAGGGAGAGAGGAAAAAAAAAAAGCAGAGGGAGTAGAAGAGACGATGCCAAGCGAGGCTTTGTTCACGAAACCCCCTTTTGGCCTTAAGAAAGCAAGGAGAGAAGCGCTGAAGTGAGAAGTGACACGGAGTCCATCCTAATGATGAGCGGAGAGGAGGAGAAGCCCACTGGGAGATTACCATGCTGAAGGATATGAAGAGCTGCAGTGTTATGGTCCACACACACCATAACACTTGTGTGTTACACACACACACACACACACACACACACACACACACACACACACACACACACACACACACACACACACACACACACACACACACACACACACACACACACACACACACACACACACACACACACACACACACACACACACACACAGCTCCTGAGCTGCTTAGAAAACCATCTATTAATGCTACCAATTTCACTTCCCTAGTCCACACTATGAACGCACCAGTTTCCCCAAAGAAATCTTTCTGCATAAGTGTGTCGGGACAAAGACAGCCACTACAGAGCAGCGAGGTACAATTTGCTTCTTCAAAAAACTTGCTAATGATTACAATACTCAGGCAAAACTAGAGCACCGTTCTACGGGTGGCTAAAGTGATTGCGAACTAGTTGTTTTCCCCCTTGCTGTTGAAGTAAAGTCGACATGAGTGGCCTCTGCCTCCTGAACTAGGCCAGACACCGAGGGAGCTCCGATTCATCACCCTGGGCTGTCGCTCCTCAGCCCACACTCAGTGTTCTTTACTTAGTCTTTACTCCGAGACAATACAGCCAAGTCTCTGTGGGTAGAGGAATGACAGAATTCTGGTTTTCTTCACCCTACGAATTTACCGTCACGTTATCCCGATGAACTTAATATCAAGCAAACTCAGGTAGGACTACTGCAGTTCATTTCAGCATTATATGACCAAAAACATTCTTCTACAGATCCATTCCTTTCAAATTCAACAATAAGGATGTTTTGTGCAAAAAGGCAACAATTCATTTGGTGTTCTGGAGCTTTCGACCACATCACATGATCTTCATTAGTGGTTGAAGTTTGTCCAGTTGTCATTAAAATCTTTGCTGGGAAAATTAAATGTTTTCTGAGCACCAGAGGCTTTTTGTCCATGTTGGCTTTAAAGCTAAGTTAATTATTCAGCAGGGAAACAGCAGATGAGAAAACAATCTCACCCAGGTTAAATAACATTTAATGTGTCATTTTACGATGATATTGAACCTGGGGGACATAGATTTGTCCCGAGCAGAGTTTGCGTGGGCCTGGCTGACTAGCGTGTTAGACACAGTAGTGTAGTCTAATGTTTGGTAGTATACTGTATACTGTACTGTAAATATGGGCATTTCATAGCGGGGGCTCTGGGTGTCCTCCCTCAGGGAAGTTTGGTATACTGTGTTTACCTGCGTATCACGTAGACTACACCACTTGTTAGTTGTTACGTGTTAGCTCCACATGCTATCTTGTGGAGAAATTGTTTTCTTAACTGCTGTTTCAAAGGCCAAAAATGAACCTTTAAACTCCGAATAATTAGGTTGGTTAACGAGCAGCAAACACCTTACACGAAAACAGATAATTATGCCTTATGAACTCCATCTGTGGATGGATATTAAACTTAGCCAGACATCCCCCATTTCATGAACTTCTGTACTGCCACACATTTCCTTGCAATGGCTAGAAAAATAACATATTGCTAACACTAACCAAAGGATGAAAACAGAGTGAAAATGTTGAACACAGCTGTCAGCTTGTGAAAACAGTACAAACCGATCTATGAGTGTTGTTGAGTGCTGATGATTTGATTGGTGTGATTTGGGTTTAAAAAAGAACAGTGAAGGGAGTTTAGGTTGAGCAGATGAAAATCAAGTCTCAAAACAAAAAGCCGTTCACAACATCAGAGAAGGAGGTAAACTAGGACAGCAGTCTGATTCCAGACTTCACACCCTGTGAGCCTCTGTCTTCACTCCTTCACTGTGGCCAGCGGCCAGGCTCTCAGCCTCAGAGCCAACAAGACGAGAGCTCAGAAGAACTCAACACACGCACAGTCATACTCTCAAACTCTCTTTCTCTCTGATGACGCGGATGTTTGTCAAAGGAACGCTACAATTCATTAGGCTATTCACTCAACACAAAGACAGCAAATGAGACTATGTTCAGGAGCTGGAGTTCACGTGGGATTATACAGTACTGGCCAACAAAACTCTGCTGCTAAACTAGAGTTATTCAGTTTTAGTTGTAGCATCTCTTCTTATATTAAATGCAGTATAGTGCTGTCTCATGAAGTATATTCTAACATTTACTATATAGGCAGTATTATAGTATATTATAAAAGTACACATTGCAGTAGAGAGTATACAAAGCAGGATTTAAATAGATTTTGAACACTTTGCATGTAGCAGGTTGTGATGTTCATGGTTATGTTCAACACATCCTGGTCAACATCTTGTGACTAACAAACTAACAGTGAATTTGGAGTTTGTGCCTCAGACACTGACTGAACCACTGAGTCACATGTCGCTGTTTTCATGTGTAATTACCATGTAGGGAGGTAAGCGTTTACTTAAAGGTGCTGTACGTAGGATTGGGAAGATCCAGGACTTAGCCAAAGATTGAACATCAACAACATCTCAGTCCCCGCCCCCCGCCCCCCGCCCCCCTTCTGCTAAAGCCCAAGTGGTATCCCAAGCCCCTCCCCCCCCACAAGGGAAAATGAATGCGTGTGCTTGAGCAGTGATATACACGCAGTTAGCATGGTTGCAAAGTGCACTACAGGCTGTAGGTGGTGCCAGAGAAGTCAGATTTATTTTTAAATTACCTGCTTTATGTATTTCTACTCGAACATAGGGTCAGTTTCCGCAAATATGACAGAAAGCTAGTTTTAAAAGTCTTAACTACATACCTGCATCTTCAATTTTAGGAATAATAACGTAAATATAATATGTGCTCTAAGGAATAATTCCTTAGTGCACATATCAGACAATGTTTTTTCTTCTAATTTGTAGCAGATCTTCAATCAAGTATCTTAGAAATCATAAATAAATATTATCTTACTTCCTGTTTTCAGGGTTTCACTATTAATGATGCTCTGCCTCCTATACACGGAGCTGCGCAGATTATAAATTCCCGTAAAGCCTTTGGATTTTTTTTCCTATCATGCAATCACTGGTTCAGAGAACAGTTGCTGCATAATCTCCATTCCCCTCGACTATCACAATATTCCATCTAAAATAAAGTAAATATTGCACAAAGCAAATCATTTGTAATTTGGATTCTTAAAAATAAAGAACACCACATGGGTGGATTATCCTGTAGTGCATATTATAAAACCTGTTTAGCTAGTAGCATCTTGCATGTAGGCGCATTGTACACTTGCTGTTTATAGTAACATTGCATCTATTAAACAGGTCAAATTTGGCATGGCTTTGTATACATTATGGATCCAATTACCACAATCCTCCTACAGAGCTGCTATTTAAATCGTCACATTATCAGCCGCTGGGAAGAAAAAGAAAAAGAGAAGTGAATCATCTTCATCATCCCGGCCTGGTTTGGAAATCAGCTGTCACTGTTTCATTTCTTTTTTATTTGGCCTGTTTTAGTTGCCAGGAACAGCCAGGATGTAACCAGATCGGCTCTTGGTGAAGTCTGGCTGCAATTGGCTGATCTTGGGCTCGACAATGACCGTGCACTTCCTCCCGCTCATGCTGCACTGGATGGGACTCACGATGTTCACCTGCAGCTTCCTCTTCTCACTGCAAGAGGAAAATAAATGATGGAGAGACAGAAAGATAGATTATTGCACATTTTGTAAAGAAATCATCAGGGAACAAACATTCACACATACAATCAAGATGGTTTATATATTCTCGTTTCTGCAGCCCTAATGTATAAGCAGCTTTCCTCAGTGGCTTCACATTACATTCAGTCATAGTTTAATGCACAGGGATAAAATATGTAGATCCATTAGTGACCCGATCTCTCTCTCTCTCTCTCTCTCTCTCACACACACACACACAAAATCCACTTTGATATGCCCAGTCATAGTGTCCCTCTCTCTCTCTCTCACACACACACACATTGTTTGGGGCCATAATTCATGCTTGCTCACACACAAAAACTGTACTTTCAAATAAACTCAATTAATTCTTACTCATGAATCCTATCACATTATTACACACATACCATTAAACACTTTACAGCAGTTGTGTCAGACTGAGACTAAGATTAATCTTACTGTTTATACTAAGCAAGGAAGACTTTGTTTGCAAATGAGATGGAAAATATGTCTAAGGCCATGATCAGACATGTCTTTTTTGACAAGAAAGAATTGACTAGGGATCTTTTTTAGTTCAAAAAGAAAGAAAGAAAGAACGCTAGAAGCGTTTTGGTTCCAAAAAGCAGCTACGGTTGCAGAATCCAAGACTGCTGCGTGGAGCGGTGCTAGATGAAACAGCGCTAGAGCGATCTAGAGAATATTAGGTATGACAAAGGGAGTTCCCTAAACAACGAGCACCCGGTCATATCATATAACTCGCTCTGATACCTTTTCCATTTTCCTCCTGTTTTTATGTAAACGACAGGTCTCGCTACTCCACTGGGCAAAAAAAAGAGCTTGATGTATCAGAAAAGTTGAACTTTTGGTGCGCTGATCTGCAAAAAAACCCCATTAACAATGGGGTTTTAAATCACGGTTCACTCCCCGGGATTATAATGTAAAACAGATGACAACAGTGAACTGCCAAGAAGAGAAAGGACAGTGTGTATAGAGACCTAAACCTTAGGATAAGGATTATATTAAGATGTGTTACAGTTTGTTTTTGGCTCCGAGATTCTCCAACAGATATTAATCAATGATTTGACACAAATTGAAATGATTCAACCAGCTGTTGTTTTTGATCCACTGGACACAGAGGTTTAGCTAAGGGCTAACAGCTGTAGCTTTAAATTTACCTTACATATGTGGTGTCAAGACTTCTCATCTACTCTTAACAAAAAAAAGTACAAGTGGATTCTCCTAAAAAGGTGCAACTATTCCTTCAAAAAAGGACGGCCATTTCAACAGAAAAGTGTTGGAGTTTAAATGTTCAGTTCCTGATTGGCTTACAGCTTTGTTGAAAACAAAGTGGGACAGCAAGAGACATTTAAGGAGCAATTGAATAAAGCCACAATAAGTTTAGGGTCACCTTTTACATTCATCACACATCATATACAATTGTTTGATCTTTGATAATGTATGTAGGAGAGTGTGACGCTGTGATGATACAGGTGTGTGGAAGAGAATGATAGTATATGTGCAGGATTACGCTGCTCTATGTTCTAAAACCCTCTCTGTGTGCATGTTTCAGCATGTAAACTAAGAAAATGAAGATGAATAACAGAGAGGAAATCAAGCAGCAGCCCTGTTGAAGTAATGATCCATATGGCGTTGCCGGGCTTGATTGGCTTTTAGTGCCTGTCACGTCTAGTTAGACCCTTTCTGGGAGGATGGGTGCTAATCGTGCTTTGCCTCGTTTGCTCTTCAACAGGATCGATGACGGGACTCAAAGAGTGAGAAGTTAAGACTGGTGTTCAGAGAAAGAAAGAGAGGAGGAAAATGTAATGTGATGTAAATGTGAAGGGGAATGAGATGATGAATGTGATAATAGCCCTCTGGCTGAGAGCGAGTAAGAGGAAGATGTAATGTAAATGTGCTCACAGAGGAGGGGTGTTAATATACATGCGTTTCTTTCTGTCCAGTAAGTGCTCTGAAAGTCACTGATCGTGGCTGCCTGCTAAGTTCAGTTCCTGATTGGCTTACGTACATGCTCAGTGGGACAGCAAAAGACATTTTATCTACAAGGAGCAATTGAATAAAGCGACAATAAGTTTAGGGTCACAACAAACAAATCCATTAAGTGAAATCACTGTCACAGTCACTCATCTCCTTCCCTCAAATCTAAAATTAGGAAATGAGTCGTGAACCTGATGACACCGACTTGTTGCGCAACAAGAGTAAGTCATAAACAAGGAGCAAACGGCTCCTGCTGCCCACGCTGCACTCCTCTGCAGAATGTGTGCCTTTCTGTATGTCGGCTTTATGCAGAGCGCAGAAGCTCAGGGTAGCACTGATGCTGGTTTCCATGGCAACCCCCTGTGAACTGAACTCCCCCATCTGTCATGGCTGCCAGCCAGCCAATGGTACTCTGTGTGTTTGTGTGTGTTGTGATCAGTCTCCTTTTTCTGAGCGTCTCTCATCCTGTGACTTCTCCATCTCACTGAAATGCCAGAGGGGATGCTGTGCTGTTCTTCTCGTGAAGGGCGAACAGGGTTAGGCTCACATTCACAGAAATATACCCACACATGTACAGACACACACACACACACACACACACACACACACAAAGTGCAACACACTCTTACAAAGCTTCCATCGGATACACCAAACAGGTCTTTGACAACTTTCTGATCCGTCTTGGCCAAAGCTCGCCTCTGAATAAATACTCTGGCATTACAATGAAGACCAATAAAAGGCTTAAACTTCTGAATAGAAAACATGATCAGTTGAGTCTTAAGGTCATTGGCTGGCCTTTCCTATCAGGATCTGGCCTGAGCCAGTCAGAGCCTTGAGGGCAGACTTAGTCCTCCCATGGATGGTCTCTCCAACTGGAAAGTCAATTCTTTCCTTCTCCCTACCCCCATTCCCTTTGTGTGTCTTTGCCCTTAATGCCATGAGAGTCCAGGCACACTTGTTTCCAAAAGTATCTCCTCTTTACTTGGAAGGATGGAGGATAGGAGGGAAAGGGGAAGAGGAGGAAGAGGGTGAAGATAAATGGAATTGAAACAGAAGTAAAAATAAAAGAACAAAATAAGAGAGGCTCAAGAAAAAGATAAAGCAACACTGCGTAAATATTTCATTGGTGAGTGGGTACAATCTCCTGAGAGTGGAAGTGTGTAACGCACTACCACTGATTTGGGTAAAACAGGATTGTTTTTTAGGGAGGAAATCTTTTCTGGCACTCCTCTCTCTCAAATTCCACTGATTTACGGAGTTTCCTGATGGACAGAAGGCTTTACTTAGTCAAGTCATGCTAATTGCTAACTGTAGCTGCCGTCAGCTCAGTCGAACAGGCAACAGAACTGGGTTTAGCAGCCTCTACAGACATAATGGCAAACAAACAGTCTACGATATAGAAGAAGTTAAGAAGAGAAAAGATGAGAGAGTAAATCTCAAACTGCCTTTTCGTCGTTAGTGAGAACTTGGCAAAATGAAAAGCCGCCAGACTTCGAGCTGGCCATCTTGCTGTTGGACTAGTAGGTAATATTAGCTGGATTGCTAAGTCTTGTGTTGTTTCACTTGAGATCATGAGTAATGTAATCATTACTAATGCATGTGTACAGCTGTTTGTATGTACGGAGCATAAGTGGGAAAATACCAATGTTCCACAATGTTGCTTCAAAGGATGGTGAAAAGAAAGAGATTCACTGGAAAGACTACTCAGAGAGTCTGGGTGCTGAAAGTTTCAGAGTGAAGTAAAGTGCTGAGAAATGAGAACGGTGGAAGAGAAGCTGGAGAGGACGAGCCGGGCTATTTTCAGGACGCAGAGCCAAGATTACCTCCAGGCTTTGAAGCCACCCAGTCCCACTTTGAGTCATCCCTCTAATAGTGTACCTGGCTCTTCCCCAAGCTCTCTGCTGCTGAAAAATAAATGAACGATGCATGTGGGGGAGAAGAACTGCTATGAAGACTGAGGACTTTGAAGAGGTGATCAAAGTTTGATCTTTCCGCACTTTTAACTATGATGACAGAGACGTTTTAGGAGCTACTGAAGGAGCAAAAAAAGAGTTGTTTCCAAATTATGTATTTCAAACTCATTCCTGCTCTTACAAACCGTCTGTTATAAAAGCTTGAAGACATGTAAAACTAAACCTACAGTATAACCTGATTTAAACCCACATGTGGTCAGAGTGCATCAGGTAGCATCAGACCCAAGACCAGATAAGAAGTAGAAACACAGCTACTTTTAAACATTATCAAAGACTTGGATATCCACAGGCTTTTACATATGCGCACACATCAACTTTTTCAAAAAGCTGGTTGAAGGAATGTAAGAGGGATGCTGTGTTGGCACGGTCCAACAAGTTTGCCATCGCTAGTAAACTTAGAAGAAAAATCATATTTTTTAGGGGTGAAAAAAAAAAAAAAAAAAAATCAATTCTTAGATGCATCACAATTTTCTCTAGAACGATTCGATACTGAATTCTGATAAATTAATAACTGATTATAATATATATATAAAATATTTTTATTTTAAAGTTACTGTCTCCAGACATGTACAAATCAGAAAACAGAGTGACTGAAAGAGGATGGGATTATGGACAACAACAACTTAGAGTTTAGGCAAGAGTGCAGAAAAAACTAAGTTTTGTATAAATACACATGATCTAATAAGACATGCATAAAAAAACACATGTAGGCTGTTCACCTACTTTATCACATTACATCTGACAACCTCATGTTTCATGTTCTAAGAAGCCAATTCTCCACCTTTAAACATGACTGAGTCTCTGACATGGACGGTTAATGTAGAAGAAGGTGACCTTTACATGATCGCATGTTGAAAGCTTAAGTATGGGATAACTACAAAATAAAAAACCTCAGTACACACATTTCATCAAAAAAAAAAAAAAATTAAATCACGCATGGAAATGTACATATGTATTATATGTACGTATTATTATTCAATACATATAAAAATTGTTGCATTGAGATGCATCAATAATTGGTTTAGAATCAAATCGTTGGTCTCAATATAAGTGGAATATTCACCATTATTATCCATGTAAACAGTTTAGTTGGAATATTCTCTTTTTTAGGAATAAGGGCAAACCCGAAATATATTGTGCATGTAAACATAGTCAGTGTCTCCACACACAGCGCTGACCAAGTGATGCCACTGTCTTTGTAAAAAAACAAAACTTCAGTTTCCTCACATCAATATTTTAGCTTGTAAGAACCACACTGAGATCAAGAAAGAGTGTGAAGAAAGTGTGTGTGTGTGAAGGTCAGACACAATGGGGCAGCACTGAAGGAGCACACACTGACACGCCATGCTGCCTTTATGATTGGATGATGGATAGCTAGGCTATTCTCTGACTCCGTGTGCACATTACACCAATATTTTCAGCAATCATTTGATTTGTGTCTACACAAACATTTGTCAGACACAATCTTTAAAAAAAAAAAAACAGGATAAAGGAAAAACCACAGGCCCAATTTTCATGGAATTTAGGGGAAAGCAGAGCAGGGGCCAGAGATGAACCCATTATATTTTGGCCTTGTCTGCGCTTGTAGTTAACATGCTGATGTTCAGAAGGCGTATTATTTACCATGTTCACTATCTCAGTATAACATGTTAGCATTCCAACATTTACTAATTGGCACTAAACAAACTGGGGATGTAATTTTGACATGACATGCCCTAGATAGAAAGTCAAATGATCAATAAAGTTATTACAATTCATACTGAGATTAACATTAATGTACTGTATGAACCAAATTCCATCACACATAATAAAATAGTTGCAGACATTTCAATCTTAACCACAAAAAGTCAGGGGATCACCAAAGTCTGGAAGATTCATCGTCTGTACAAAATCTTCAGCCAAGGTCTTCTACAAGATTCTGGAGCGTGGCAAACAATGACTAGTGTATGTTTAGAAATTTGAGTAGAGATGGTTAAGTACAAGATGTTTTAATGCAGCTGTTCTAAGTCCCCGTTTCTGTATCCCAACACTCTTCCTACATTTCTTTCTTCCTTTGTAGCCACCCACTTAACATATATTTGCATTTAACACCAGACCTTACACAGCATATCTCTTCTTCTCACTGTCACACCCTTTCTGTGTCTCACATGGCTCCATCACACTTCCCACATGCTCCCGTGTGCTACATTCACACCAGAGAGGAAACGGAAAGATGCACACAGAGCATAGAAAAACACAAACCGGCATCCCACTGAAGCTAACTGAACAAGGTTTTTTGAAGGTCACGTTCCCCTTTATTTGAAAGTGACAGTGGACGGACAGGAAATAGTTTCACCGCTTCACCAGTCTGGATGGATAAAACTGTTCTGGCCTCATCTGCCCCAGTTTAAAGTGTGAAAACTGCCTAAGAGGCTTTCTGAATGCAGTTCTTTAATTAGCGTCCCCATTCCAAAGTTATACAGTTTTGTTAGTACTGCAACTGCAGATGTGGCATATGAAAAAAAATAAAAATAATGCATGTGAGAGGCAGAGTTTAAGCAGTTTTGATGGCATGATGGGTGTGCTGATTTGAGATACAGTTATTGCAGTCCGATGCATGTGCTTTAGCTCAGTGTTAAAAGAGGGATATTTCAAGAGTGCTGACATCATATCAGTGAAAGTCAGGGTTAACACCTCTTGACTGTAGATCATTTCTGCATTAGGTAATGTTGCACTCTATGGGCCCTATTTTAAACGATCTAAGCACATGGCGTGAAGTGAATGGCACAGGTGTGTTTAGGGCGTGTCCAAATCCACTTTTGCTAGTTTGACGGCGGAAAAAAAAAGAGTCTGCGCGTTGGTTTGGAAAGGTTATACTTAGTGTCATTAATAATTCACAGGTGTGTTTTGGGCGTAACATGCAACAAACCAACCAATCTCCCATTTAGGTGAGTTTGTACCTAGGTGCATTGCTATACTGATGTCGGATTTGAAGTGTTATATTTTTATTTTTAATCTTCTGCATGTACGTGTGCTGCTGTGCTTCCCTGTGTGTGTGTAACAAGCATAGTGTAAAGGTGGTGTGTACAAGGCTGGGTGCATTTAACTAATGTGCTGTTAAAATAAAAATGAAATGCTGCGTTATTGACTTTATTGTTTTATATATTGTTGGTCAATGGCGCAATCACTTCCTGCTGCTGCAAGATAGCAACACGCCAAGAATATACCTGAACACACCTCCCTGTAAGTCCAGCACGCCAATGGATGCAAAGATGGGCACAGGTGCATTTGCTATTTACAATGACGTGGACGCTGGTTGTAAAATCAACAACTGCATCGGTATTAAAACACCAAAGACACCAGAGTTGGGCTTTTGAACCTTACGCTCCATCTCTTCCCTTTCTCATAAATAGTTTCAAAATAACGTACTATCTGCACTTGTAGACCTTGACAAGACAGCTACAAATTGCAGGGAATTAAATGATTAGAGGCAAAAGAAGAAAAAAACCCAAGACAAGATGAAATGCAGCACTGAAATCCTTCTGCAGCAACCATTTTGGGTTATTTCAGCAGATTTGGTGCATCAGATTATATCATAAGGCAGACTTTGCTCCCAGTATTTTTACTAAGCTTTGAAAGTTCAGGGAATCCGGGTATAGATAGCCTTTTTCCCTCTCTCTAATTGTTCACTCCTTTCCTCAGTTGTTGAACTTTTTTCTCATTTTAGAGAAAAAAAGAGCTATACTCACAACAGGAGAGCTTACTAAGTAGGTCATTTAAAGAACGGGGTGAAAATGCACTGACTGCAGAAATGGTATTGATTAAAATGTGTGTAGAAGAGAAAAAAAGAGAAAGTAAGTAAAGTGTGTACATGGAGAAGTGGAGTTCAGAGGTGGAGCTGCCAAAGCGAGGCTTACATCAAAGGCGGCTATAAGCAGCTGAGCATCAGTACTGCTCCAGTCCTCCGCACCAGACAGAGAAGAGAGAAAGATCAGCCGCTAAACCGACTGGTTCATCGTACTCTCAAACATGAGATTGTCCCATAAGACACATTTGACTTAACTATATTTTTACTGCCCGAAACTCCCATGAGGCTCCATTTGAAGCTGGATTACACATGAACAGTAAACCCAAGCCCTTCTTGTTAGTGTGCTAAGCTAGAATCATGCACAGTAAGCAAGACCTGGGGTGCCGCGGTGGCTGAATATCACGGTCCTGCGAGGTGTCTGGAATAAAAAGCCTTTTGTGATCCTCAAGTGCAAGAGCATAAATATTTAATACATTTATTTACCAGTTTTTCGGTTTTGGTTGAAATCTCTCAAACTGAAAACATACAAAAGATTTAGCAGCTGATGTGTTATCTGATGAAAACTGTAACTAACATCTACTGCATTTCAGATGTTAATGCCTGTTAATGTTTTTCTTAAAGACAAAATATAACTTTTAAAGACTTCTGAAAAGACTAAATTTAGTCTTAAGGATATTAATGAATTAAGATAAGACAAAAATGTTTTCAGGCTTTCAGCTGATTTCCTTTAGAGGAGACACAAATAGTATAAAATAATTTACTGCTATGAATCTTTTCAATTTATTCAATTATCAAAGAGTCATTTTGGGGTGTTTGTTTGAAAAAGCTGTTCCTTTGCCACATTCTGCAATACAGTGCGGCCACTAATTTAAAATCACTTCACAGCCCAGCGCTGTTCCAATCAAGACATCCTGTGGCCACAGCCCATAATTCCTTGCAATACCCTTGAGCAGAGCAGAATATGGAGTAGATGGCAACATTTGGGCTGACCACTGTTAGGTTGTCTACATGGCATCTGGAGGTAAACCCTCCCCATTCCCACAGGACAGCGGGATAATAATGGCTATCAATAACAGCTACTCGTGCCAGCTGTTGTAAGGAGTCCAGTGTTCACAGATGTCCTGGTTAAACAAAAGGACACACTTCTTACCGCTAGGTCTCTCTGTTTAAGAGATCAGTGGGAGATGAAACACAACCGGAAATGTACAAAGCAAATGCCTCCATCTCTAGGGGATGCTGTAGTTGCTCCACAGATGGTGGAGGCTAACTCACACTGCAGAGCCATAATGGCCACACAGCAGGAGAGTTAAACCAGTGTGTGTGTGTGTGTGTGTATATGTGTGTGTGTGTGCATTTGGTCAACTGTGTGCTGGATCCTGTCATTGTGGTTGTCTTGGTACCGTGAAATCAGTGAGCTAAATCACTGATCAGCTGCGTGTTTGGCCTTTCAGAAGGACTCTCCAACGTCTCGAGGCTGAATGGAGTTTAAACACATTAGGTCAATCAATAAGCCGGAGCACACTGAGTCAAAACAGAAAAGAAAGACAGGCTGCCTCAATTAGTTGCTCGTTACTGAAGGAAGACTGCTCACTTTTCAAGTGGCTACACCTCCAATTCTGCTTATTAAAGGCAATCAATACGTCACTCAAAGGTTCATCTATTACAGGAAGGTTTGAATGTCAAGAATGAGTCACCATCAGGGACGAGCATCTTCTGGTTGGCGCCGGTCTCAGTGTTGCTCCTAGACTACTTTAAAGTGAGTTAAATGAAGTCCAATTCATTTTTTACCATTCACTGCTCCAAGTGCTGGCACCACGTACAGCTTTCACTGCTAGTACTACGACTAGGAAAAGTAACATTAACGTCATAAACATTAGATTAGATACTTTCCCATTATTTTTCAGAAAGTTTATAACTGAAACCTTAAAAATATTTTTTTTTTTCTTAAACTATCTCAAAACTAATAACAATCAATGACAAAACTAGAAGGGCACTTGGAGAGCGCAGACCACCGCCACGGCATCCCCGATATCACAATGGGAATGGAGTGTGAACTTTCTAGGGCTGTCCTCGATTGAAGAAATTTTTAGTCCATTAAGGTTGCTTTCACACCTACCTCGTTTGGTCCATTTAACATGAACCCTGGAGCGTTAGGTCGGATTGTCCGGTTCGTTTTGAAGTCTGGCCTCCGTCTAGACTTGTCTAGTTTTACTTCCTGTCTGTCTGATTGTCCTGCCCCGCCCTAATGTGAGTCACCTGATGTATCACCTGATTCCTCGTTACCTCTTGTATTTAACCTCTATGTTCCCTTTGTCTGACAGATCGCCTTGTAACTTTGTGTAGTGCTGTGTGTCTTCCAGACGGAGCGGTCCATGTTTGTCCTGTTCCCGTGGCATGTCCCCTTAAGTTTTTCCCCGTCTTTGCACCCTGTTTTTTTCTCCTCTTTTTTCCCTGGACCCTTTTAGTATTTTTGTATTTGGCGCATTAATTTTTGCTTTGTGTGTTTTCCTTGGACTTTGGAGTTAATAAATCCTTGTTTACCTGCTCCCGCCGGCCTCAGTCATCTCTGCTATTGGGTCCTTATTCCGCTACATCCTAACTCTGGTCTGCTTAAAAACAGGGGTCTCGGTTTGCTTCCAAGTAAAACTACAATTTGGTTCACTTCAGGTGAGAACGCAATCCAACCCAAATACAGGAAGTGAAGCTAAAATGGAGCATTTAAAGCCTACAATTTCAACCTTGCACACAACTAACTGACTTATATGATTTAAAGGACAATAACTTTCAGATTCAGACGATCTGTCTGTCTGTCTGTCGGTTGCTTCTAAAATATTAGAAACACTAAAGCAGAACCAGAAAACCCAAGATTTTATAAATTTGTTGTTGCTCCATTATTTCTGAGACCAGAAATGTATGCAAGTTTTGGATATTCTGATCAATAAACAAGTTGGCCATCTCAATGGCGTGACATTTGTTTAGTGTTCAGTGCGTTTGACAAAATGCAGCGTGAAAGCAAACTGAACCAAATGAAAAATGCAACAATGGTGCAACTTCGCCCCAGAAATGCACTGAAATAATAGTTGGGAAAGCGCACAAACATTTGGACGCTTTTGTCAACTAATTGATTAGTTGATTTAATTGACAGATCTTGGGCTTCTTTTCCCATTAATATTTCCAATGTTTGGTTACCACATGAACGCAGCACAAACGCTCTGTTTGCAATGTTTGCCAAGAGTTTTAGGTTCCAATGTAATCTCTTTAAAATTTATTTCTCAGTTTCTATTTATAAACCCCTTGTTAAATTTGCCTAGATTTTGCTAAATTTGCCAAAATTTGTCTCCCCCCAGAGTGTAGTGGAGTTTTGTCCCTTTAGCTAGAAGCTCATTTGACCATGTTTTACAGTTTCAAGAGTATTATTTGACCCAGAATACACATTGAATTAGTTCTACTTTATTCTGGAATCAGACAGTTTTGCGCAATAAAACGTAGAGATATATGTATGTCTGTTATGTAAAGTATATCAGACAGAAATATATATATATATTTAGAGACTTCTGAAAACGGCTACATTAAAAGTCCTTTTAGGTTTTTGAAAAACCTAAACTGTCCCTTTTGAAGTCAATCTGTAATGGCTTCTGAACTCCTTTGTGTTGACCGATGTTTTTCTATTTGCTTGACAAAAGTCACAGTCAAAGAATCTCTGTGTGAGCAGCACCAGGTCAGAATAGTTGACTTTCCTTAGGGCTTGACGTTTATAGTGGTATAAAAAGTAAAAAGTAAATGAAAGTAGAGGGGGAGAAAGCAAGGTGAGGTGGAAAGAGGGAGGGATGGAGGTGTAATTACTGAGTGATGTGAAGGAGATAAAATTATGGGAGGATGAGGCGAACGGATGGGGAATGTGGGAAGCAGAATGAATAAGCATGATGAAAACAGGTTAAGTGCGATGGGGGGAGGGGCTAAACATTATTGGCCTGACAGTGGGAGACGGTCTGGTGCTGTTGCTGGGTGGAATATTTGTGTTTAGGGGGAGGGGATGGAGGATTATGGGGGTAAATGCAGAGGTCACTAAAATGAAACAGTCTAACAAAATGAAAGCTGCTACTGTACTGTCCTAACTGTACACCCCGTGTCTGATGATTTTATCCACAGAGACAGTGAGTGCACACACATACTGCATGTATACATTCAGTACGAGGAAAGCTCCCATGGTAATGCTGAGGCAGCCATTCTAAGAGTGTAGAAGATTAAATACAGCTCACACCATCAGATGCAAGGTTTATGTGTGTATATACATATACACACACACACACACACACACACACACACACACACACACACAAACACACACACAAGCACACACCATGTTAAATGTGGCATGGACACACAGCATTTAGGGTGTTCATCCTGAGAATTTTTAATCTAAGGGTACAGATGAATCATTTGTAATAGGATATAAGTAATATGTGTTATAAAATGACCAAACAATGTAATCCCCTGATCCCTGCTCATCTGCACAGATTGTTTATGGACACATGCATTCCTAACAAGTTACAGAACATATTGTGCTTCACACAGCAGCTGTTTCGCAGCTTGTTTATGATGGACACCAGCAACATTTATAATAACCACAATAGTACCTACATTTGGTTAAAGAATTTGGTTAGATTGAAGTAGAAAATGGCCAAAACTGATTCCTACAGTCTCAAACCTGAAGTTGATCAGTTTATGTGAAAAGCAGCCTATCCTCATATTTGAGAAGCTTGAACCAGATAATTTGGGGCATTTTTGCTTAAAAAGTGACAAGTACTTTTTTGCTGATGATTTTTTTGTTGATTCAAGTAATTGATTAATTGATTAATTGACTGAGTTTAAGTTGTAATTCCAGTATCAGTAGCCTACTGGTGACTGACTGCACGGACACTATTTATTAGTCTTTGAATATGTTGATGAACTAAAGAGACTAAATAAAAACAACCTACATTTATTCACACAAAATAAGGTTCAAATAAGAAAATAAATAACTAATTGTTACAAAAACGAGGAGGGCCTAATCTATGACATGAAAGCATGAAGCAAAATTGCGCTAAGCCTTTCATTCAATTTGCACTCGCAATCTGTAATTAGTGTCTGATTTACTAAGACGGAAACTAATTATGACGATCAACAGCTGGGACTGTTTGAGGGGAAGCTAAAAGGCAAAGTTCACAGATGGGATTTGTCTGAGATCAACAAGCTCAGAAAACAAAATCATAATGATACTTACATAGAAATGGTCATTAATGAAGTAATGGCAATCCAAATATTGACAATAATAACTGAGGCTGTAATTAAACTTCAGAGGCAGAGAATTTTCCATGCAAAACTGATCCTCGGAAAGAGTGCAACACTTGTATCTCTTCCCAATAGAACGCATTTGAACTGAGGCTTCATAATGCTCTCCCAGAGTGCCAAATCTGTCAAACGGTCAGAGTTAATTACAAGAGTGCAATTTTGTTCAAATGTATGATGAGATTTCATGCATTATTGCAGTGCTGGAGGATGTGACAGTCAACAGTCAGCGGCAGAGATGACTGCTGTAGAAGATGATACTATCAGTGGTTTTCTCGTCGTTTGGTCTATAAAGTGTTAGACATAGTGACAAATACTCATTCTCAACAGCCCCATGTGATGTCTGGACGTCGCCGAATCCAAATATATATGTTACATTTGCAAAATGTATCCATCTGAGAGGCCAAAGTTTGCTTTAAAAATGACTGGAAAGATGAATCAACAATATTAACAGCTGCGTCATAAAGTAGTTGTTTCAGCACTTGTTCACTATGAAGCTTTATATTCCACCCAGTCGTCTGTCAGGTTTTTCGTGCAGCAGCCAAGCAGCAATTTTCTTGAGGGAGGACCCCACCAATACTGTGTGTGCACCCAAGTCTTCCACAAACCTTGAGCTGTTACTTAAGCTTGTGCCAGTGTCTGTGCTTACTTATGCATAATAATAAAAACACCTGGTGCTATTAGGAAGGTGGATGTCCTTGTGTGTGAGAGAAAAAGTTGTTCGGCAGTGATTTGAAGCTGAAGTGAAAATGTAGGTCATATCAAGCTGCACATTCACACTTTCATTCATACGCAACCTCTGACACATGCTGCACTTTACCAAACCTTTTGATATTATTGCTAATGTGTACTTACACAGTCAGCACACATAAACACATCATTGCAGACCAAACACACACACACACACACACACACACACACACACACACACACACACACACACACACACGATGGCCTGGCCACTCGGCATCCATCACTCCAGCCAGCCAGCCTCCTCCCCCAGGCTGCAGCACAGTGCCAATGTGACGAGCAGGACTCCCGATGGCCCACATAACAATGACACTGAGTGTGCCTATGAGTGTCTTTCATGTGTTTGGGAGAATTTGTGAACTCGCACTGCAATTTGACTTTGCAAATTGGGAGTTATGTAATGACTAGGCAGATAGATAAGGACCCTATGGTGACTGCAACAGAAGACTCCTCAAGTTTTGCACAAAGAAAATGTATTTTCACTGTACTAGTGGAAATAAAATCCTTAGTTTTTGATACCAAATAATACTTTTTGCTTTAAACCTTACTTTGAGAAATGTTCAGCAAAACCTTTTTTTTATATAAACAGAAGAAGCCAAGTTCATAAATGCAAAATCCTGCCTAAAAACAGCAGTTGTGAAGATAACAGATGTTTCGTTTCTAACTCTATATTAGATGCTACGGACACAAAAAACAATGGATAGATGGCCGATATCCTGCTTTAACTGTCTGTAAAGCTAAAATACAAGCTTGTGCTGATCTTCTTTGACACACATTTCATACCTCCATCCATCTCTCTTTCTCTCTAATCTTTATATAATACTCTCATATTTACCCAGTTCTACAATATTTGGTTTTGTTAGCATGTGTCTCTGTTCCTCTGTCTGTGGTCAGGGACAAGAAGTTGCTGTTAATATTATTTCTAGCCAGCAGGGTTATTAATGGATTGCATGCGTATCAGACAAACATGGACCCAATGGTTGCCATGGGAACTGCATCCGCAGCGCCCCGGTAAGGAGGGAGGGGGAGAGAGAGAGCAAGAGAGACAGACGGAGAAGTGGAATGTGAAGTGAAAAACAAGAGGGGGAGGGAGCTGCAGTGGGGAGGGTGATAAATGGAGAAAGAGGAAATAGAGAAGGAGGGATGGAGCAAAAGAGGAGAAGCCCACTTCTATCAGTCGGAAATATTTGATTCAGCAGAAAAGGTGACCTTCGTAAGGAAGACAAAGGCAGTGTGGCTTTCTCTCTTTGTTTTTATCACCTCTCTCTTTCTCATGGTCCTTTTGTTTTACTGTTACGTTAGTGCCATATCCAGCTATTACAGAAAATAAACTTTGAAATATTTGTATAACAATAGTTTTTATTTACTCTTTAGTACTCTCACTGAAGCTAAAACCCTAAGCAACAGATGTAATTCTTCGGAAAAAAAAGAAAGTATAGATAGTCTTCTTTTAATTAAATGGCCATACCAGTGATTTTCTTTATGCTTATGTATTGTTATGTACTTCACATCACAACTAACCATTTGCCAATGTGTTGAAATTTGTGTTGTTTTACCACAATTCCAGGTAGGCATGTGCCAATTTGATACACTAGTATGACGCCAACACGTCTGTAGTCACTCTTACTACTGCAGACTGATCGGAATCCTTAAAGGGTTACCTGAACCACAACAAAATCCAAATTGTTTTTTTTTTTTTGGCAAATCAATACATATATCCATTTTTTTAATCCTCAACCATCTACATCTATTTCTACTTCTAGAATTCATTTCTGCATTGATTGCAATCTCTTCCATGATCTCACCTCCCTCCCTCTTAGCTGACTGTTCCTGACACACTCTCACTAACACTCTCTGTGTTTCCTCTGTTGTCAATCCACTTTTTTCTTCCCCCGAAGCAGGCTGGCTTAGCACTTCCCCAAATCCTTTCTTCAGTGTCAGGAGCAGACG
>NC_048427.1:2325002-2417710 GCF_013103735.1 Etheostoma cragini | reverse complement strand
GGTTAAACATGCTGTACTTAAGGGAAAGAGGGACAGGAGAGAATGGCAGAAACAAAATATGACCAAATCTCAGATCAATGTAGGGCTGTGCTTCAGTTGCAGCACACATAGACTGTATGGCAGCACGCTACTGCTGACTCACACTGTAGGGTGGGTGAAGAGGTGAGGGTGAAGGAAAGGAAGAATGAAGGTGAGTGAAGCTTAGAGGAGAGTAGGTATATGTATATGCTCTATAAACATCTGTCATAGAGGCACAGTGGCGGAGGAAGACTTGGAAGGATGTCCTCATGCTCCCTATAGTTCTTAAGAATAAATCATCAAAGGCTGCAACAAACGCAGTGCCCTGCTTTGCCATGAACTACTACAAAGAACTACTACGCACTACTATTTTTTTGTGACCGTTGTTGCCACTCTTCATTCTAACCCCAGTCGTCAGACACCGCCTACCAAGAGTCCGGGTCCGAGGTTTCTGCCTAAAAGGAGTTTTTCCTCGCCACGGTCGCACTGTTGCTTGCTCTGGAGGGAACTACTAGAACTGTTGGGTCCTTGTAAATTATGGAGTATGGTCTAGACCTACTCTATCTGTAAAGTGTCTTGAGATAACTCTTGTTATGAATTGATACTATAACCAAAATTGAATTGAATATAATAAACCCAAGCAATGAAAACAACTAAATGCTGCACAAAATGATTTTGTTAATTTTCAGACTTATTTGTTTAGAGATGGCAATATCTGTCAGTTAGTCAGCTGGACACTCGGGTTCATAAAATCCTGTCACACATGCATGCACACAAAACACACACATGCACACACACAATCAATCCACTGCACAGGGTGTTTCATTAGTCACTGTGGACACTGACAGCAGCAGTAGCAGTTGGTGGAGCATAAACCATGCTGTTGCTACAGAAACAATCCACACTGCTTTCCTAAGAAACCAACTCCAGCTGCTAAGCTTACACAACACAGAAACTACAAACACGGGAAGACAGAGGGGATCATTGGAACCAGGGATTTAACGAGTGTTGGTCATGGGGCAACTTTATCATTAGGTTGTGACTGACACACAGAGAGAGGAGTGAAGAGAGCTGTAAACACATTTTGCAAAACGTTAACATGATCTAAACATATCTAATGTCACATTTGTCTTCAGTTACAAGACAACTCCTGCTTGTAAATTTATCAGGTCTTTAAACTGCAGCGAACCACCTGTGAGAATTGAGGATGGGGATGAATAATTCAACACTAAGCTATTTTTACGTTCAGATCTCAGTGGGAAAGGTGTGAAGCAAGTGTTTGATGAGAAATAACCTGCTAGAAATGTTGGCAAATCGAATAAGAAGAAATCCAAATGATATATAAAGCTTTCACAGATTGAACATAAAGTCACAAGACATTTGAAAATAGTGTGTATTACACCTGAGTATAACTTTTCCACTTTGCTTGTCTTCTGAGAGTCACTAAAAAAGTCTAGTAAAATCTGAATATTATGTGCATGTAAACCTAGTCAATAGAGGTTGTTCCTCAACTTGGCCTAAATTGTTTGGTTAACCCTAGTTCTACTTGTCTTTTCTCAAAGTGTTTCATCATTTGACACACAATATACTATGAAGCTGGCAGGCATCAGCTCGAGCCAGGGAGACATCTTAATAGAACATGAGAAATCTACTTCTTCTTCTGGGAACATTAGGAATAAAGGATTTTCCCTAATAAACACTATTTCATACAGATTAAAAGTTTATCACTAGTAGACGGTGGACCATTTTCCAGTGTGTGTGAGACATATGCAGAGTGTCTGATCTGCTATCCTGGCGGCAAACAGTGGGAGTGCTGCAGTGTGGGGCACATGTCAATACGCACACACGCACACAAACACACACACGGCTCTGTCTCATCTAAATATAGGCCTCAACAGCAGCACAGCCTTAAATATTTTAGTGCTTCCTCTCCAAAAATTAAGTACGGTGAGCGAGGGGAGGCAGAGGGAAAGACTGTGATAGAGGGGGGGTGGTTCATGAGACTGAGATTAGTACAAAGGGGATAAAGTCAAAAATAGGAAGCTGAAAAAAGGCATGAAAGAGGGAGAGGGAAAAAAAGGATAGAGGGAGAAAGGGAGGAGGGAGGTTGGGAATCTAATCCCCCCCCTTCCCTTTTATGCAAAATAAGAATTAAAGTTCTTCTGAATCTAGACTGGTGCGTCATGGCCGATAAGAGGGTTATCTATCGTTCTGAAAATCTGCTGAAATCTCTGAAACACTTCAGTTCGAGGCGACTTGGTGACTTGTTTGGGTATTGATGAGTTTCTGCTTTAAAGAAACACTGAAATGTGCCAGCTTTGACACAATCTCAAAATTAAAACCACTCCAGTTCTCAGCAAAATCTAAATTCATGATAACATGATAAAACGGATTAACACCAAACTGATGTGGAAACTGTCAAAAACCAATCACGCCCCACGGAAACTCGAGTATCCAGACACAGCTATGACAAGGGTTTATTCCCAGTGGCAGTGTCATTCTGCTTTGGCCTTACTGTCACTTTGAGGAGGAGAAAGTGTTGCTTTGTTGCTGCTGTAAGCTGCCCCTCTCCCCGCTCGCTACTGTGCATATTGTGCACTGTGCAGCATGTTGAAGGAGAGATAAAGGTTAAAGCCACATCCACAGGGAGCTGCAGCAGTGGGTACACTGCATGCAAAAAAAATCATACTTGGCAGATGCACAAACACAGTCCCATGCAGACTGCCTATCAAGAATCTCTCCCCATACAGACACACACGGTTTTGCAGTCAGAACAACCAACACACATTTTTGCACATGCTGGTGCACCCTTTGTTCTGCCAGTGTTGTACAGTGATGGATGAGCTGGTATGCGAAGCACATGAAGGGTCATTACAGAAGGCCCAGTGGAGGCCTTTCTCAGCCCGACACCTCCAGAGAAAATGGGCTCCCCAATGAAACAAGATACCATCACAGAATAGCAAGGATGGAGCAAATGCGCTCACACACACAGGCAAAGCTGCACACACATACACACTAAGCTAAGCAGATTCAGACACATCTGTCTGCACGCACAAACCTTGTCTGTGTCTCCTCCCACAAACACAAAGAGAGACAAACATGGACACACAAATCAATACCAATGTGCCAGACTGTTGTGGAGGAGTCTATTCAATAATCAGGGAAATGAGCAAAATTAAAAGTGATCTAAAACATGTTTAATAAAAACAGCAATCACAGTATAGTGTAGAGTGATCAAAATATCTGCAAACAAATTGCGTCTTGTTTTTTTACTCCCTCATCTGGTTCTAATTATTCTGAGCATCAACAGCTGGATTTAACAACCAATTGATTCCAATCAGTCAAATATAGGGCACTGCGACAAAAGGTATGACTCGAGCATTTTGTCTATGCAGTATTTGTATTTCTTTAAATCGATCAAAACCGTCCTGGGCGGCGCTAAGCATGGATAGCAGAGACAGTGAGAGGGGAGGAACATTCAGCGTGTGGTAAGGTGCGCCGGATAGCAGGCTTTATCCAAGCAATGTACATCCATTTGAACCAGACTAATCTCCCCTGATGTATAACCTTGTGAGGATGTTCTAACATTTCAATAGCATTTTTTGTACTGTATATGTATATAGTCAATGGTATATGTACATAGTCAATAGGTCAATGTTAGCTCAGTTGACAGAGACCTCCCCTTCTGGGAATAAAACACAGGATGAAAGTGGAATGAATTAAATCATACACTTGTATCTGGAGCTACTTTAAATTTTTTTTTTTACTAAAGCTATATCGTGTAGTTTCTGTCTCCCCCATGAGGTATTCTAAGTCATGACAACAAAACTGTTTGCGTGCCAGAATGATACAAGCCTTACGTGACTGCATACTGCCCCACCCCTCCTCCACACAGTTGCTTTTAGCCAAGGAAGACACGGAGGATTATAAAAACATGATGGACTCTTTAGAAGAGGTAATAATCTTTACTTGAGGTACTGCACGCCACAATCATCTGAACATACCAGCCAAACTGAGAAATCCAGAGAGAGTTGTGTGGATGACAGTCCTAATTAGCTTTGTAGCAACTCATTTGGCAATGGCTGGAATTTAACGGGCGTTCATCAATATCAAAAAGTTACGCAATAAAGCTTTAAGGTTATTTGAAGACCAACCAGTTGAAGGAGTCAAGAGTTTCCCGCTGATGCGTGATTAAACAATGTGTAAACTGCTTATAAAAATGTAAAAAAAAAGTTAACTGAGGACACCAAGCCTGGCGTTTAAGGCAAGTGGGTGGGTGCTTGTTTTTCCTGGTGGTAAGTGGGAAAAACAAGCAGATTTAGTGCAGTAAGAAGAACCTTGTAAACTGAGCTAAAATCAAATGAATTGAGTTAAAATAAGAGGCACTGAGAATCGGCCTCATATCCACATCTCAATGTATTTACTAGTTTTACTTTCAAAAAAATAAAACAGGATACATGCAATATTGTTAAAAAGATGTGTCTGTATTAGACGTGAACATGTAAATGCATTCAAAAGGTTGATATCTGAGCCCGTTCTTCAATGTCTTGATGATAAAGTACATAGAGTGGGTTGTCAATGCTGCGCATGTATTGCAGATTTGGAGAGTGATATGAAAAGGGACAGTCCTGTAGTGAACCTTAGTGAATCTGAAGGGAAGAGAAAGCTACTGCAGGATTCAGGGACTTTATCTCTCTATATAGATTTTCTATTCTTAGGATAGGTTGAAAACAACATTAATGCTGGCCTTCACAGTCTCCTGGCCAGAAGAGATCTCTGAGCTCAGATTAAATGAACATTAGGGTTCAAGTGAGGACAGCGAGACCATGTACTCTATGTGCCCCATAATCCTCCTGCAAGAGGTCACATCAGTATTTCACATTACAAAAATGTTATAGTTATTTTAAACAACATTGTTCTGTTATACTGCTGGAAGTTAAACTAAATTAAGTGTATTGGGTTCAAGTGTTAAAAATATGCTGATAATTAAATGATTTTCTTTCTTAAGGGGGTCTTAACCTTCCCCTTCGTGTCAACCACAGGTCATTTAAATTGGCATTCCATGTTTTTAAAGCTTTTTAGGACATTGAAGATCATCCCAACAGTTGAAAATGTCAAGTTGTAGATAAACGAGTGACCGCGTGTGGCCCATTGTTTCCCGCACCGCTTACCTCTTGAAGTGGCTAAGTAGGGTGCCAACCAGCTCCCCAATGCGGCTCTCATTGGCCGGCACCATGCCCTGCAGGCACACCACGAGATCCCTGCTGTCCTTGGTGTGGAACACAACCAGCTGGTCCTTCCCAGGGGACACGCTTACTCCTGTCACCTGGGACAGTGAGAAAGAGAGAGGGTACACAATTAAATGCAAACAAACATGTACACTGAGTCTGCAGAGAAACACAAACATGTGAAAAGGCAGAAATGTGTGTTGAGAAACATCACATACCCATCTGTACTGTTGTTTAACACAAACACAAACACAGCACATACACAGACACAGATGTATATCAGGGAATTTGAGTTGGCCCATCCCAGAGGACATGAATTCATTCACTGGGGCTGCTGCAGTTCATCACGTTTAACTTCCACTGGAAGTGAAGAGAGGATCTGAGGAATTTGGGGTATTCAGCAGATCTCTTTCTTTAGTGGGAGAAGAAACTCCTTGGTACAGTAATAAAAAGGTACTGCAATTTACAAAATTTAGGAAATTTAAGACATTTTTACATGTTATAGGAGGAAAAGCCCACGTGAAAATATTAAAGTTGAATTCCATTTAGCAGCTTTAGTTTAAGGGTCATGGTAATGTGCATGCTGGTCATCCCTGACTCTGTTTAGAATTGGGCTGAATTTCTCTGTTTGACGAGCAGTCTGAGGTGAGTCATGACGCCTGATTAATTGTCTGAAGGATCGATAGTCTGGTTTTTGGATAATCAGAAGGGATTTCTGGCATTTTAGGCCCTGATTTTTGACAGGACAAACCAGACATGAAAGAGGAGAGAGAAAGGGAACGCCATGCAGCAAAGGGCGACAGGTTGTAACCAAACCCGCGGCTGCGGCATCGAGGACCAAGCCTTGCACTGTTTTGAGGATTTTAGTTTGTCCAAATCTTCCAGCAGCTCCATATTATTAATTTTTTTCCCTCTGACATTCTGTTTATAGTAAAACAGCACAAAGCAATTCTTCTCTTTCGGCAATGTTGTTGTTGTCTTTCTTAAATAAACTTAATTGGAATTGTCAAAAGCCAAAACTGATAGTATAATATAAGTGAAACCCCACAACATTAAAATGATAAACATGTACAATGTTGTGAATAACTTGACGCCTCATGGAGTACCTACGTTAGGATGTACCTTTATTTGGATTGCTGCATTAAGTTTTAGTAAGCCACTTTATTTTAAAAGCTTTTCAGAATAAAGTTCTTGTAAAAACGGAGCCAAAGCAAACACATAACAGTATTGTGGTGTTCTCAGTGTCCGGTGTATGGTGATGTATGGGACTTCTCTCACTCAAGGTTTAAATCAGCACTTGCAATAAATATTTATTGATCACTATCCCAAAGGTCCAATCAACCTTTTCTACTCAGAGCCCCAAACGACATGACCAAAGGAGAGCAGCCAGGCTAAAATGGGAATCCCACTTTTCTGGTTGGGTTGTCTTAACAGGTCTTTAAATAGACAAAACAGGAAGAAGTTGATCTGTTCAACAAATCTCAGCAGGGAAATGAGCTCATTAACCCCAATTCCTTTCTCTTATGTACTATCATCCCTCTTCCTTTAAATCTAGCTTTTCTCCATCTCCTTTGTCATTCCTTCCCTTAGGTTGTAAGTTATTTATTTCTCCTTTGATTTGTCTTTTTGAGCTGAAATGAGGCAGTGCATGTTGTACCTGACTGGCTGCCACAGGGCAGCCAGTCAGGTACTTTCAACAGGGTAGGGAATGACAGGTTGCTTCCGGCGGCTAAACAACCAGCTAGCTTATTTAGCTCCAACATGACGCCTGTGACTTCGGAAACAAACACTTCACGTAATCACCATCAATTAAAGCCTAAAGCCATGCCTCTCCGTCTAGCAATCCACCCGCAGTTAATTACATGGAGACGATTACATTTACATTTATATTAAAGGCCTAATTGAATGGAACGACAGTCAGTGTTCTAATGAGTTGGGTAATGATACATTCTTATTCATTTCCTTGTCTTTTTTGTCTTCATTTGTTACAAAATCAGTTTTCTTCAAGGCATTTATCTGCCCGGCCATCTGTTCAAATGTTGGAGTGGCCGATGATTATGATACATTTTACTACAGCAGTCCAACCTTTTTGTGTTAATTTGTGTTGATAATTAGTCTCCTACACACTGAGATAATAGTGACCTTGCAGGCTTATTACATGCAACACTTAGTGAGATGGGTCTAATAAAATATTTTTCCCAATCTGTGTCTGACTACACAAAATCTAATTCGTTAGATTGTGCAATATAGTTATCAGCTTTGATTTGTCGTATGTTATAGTAAACTGAATACATTTGGCAAAACAAACATTTGAGTACATCACCTTGAGCTTTAAAAAAATTGTGATAGGCATTTTCTGACATTACATGTTAGTTCGTTGCATCCAGTTATGGTGCAAATCGTAAAGACATGCTGAGAGAGATGTGTCATCAACCTGTGCTGTTCATCTGCTCGGCTCACATTTAAACCCTTTTTTTTTTCTTTTTTTAATTTGCACTTTGTTAATGTTATCTACATTCATACTGTATAATAGTATAATACAGTATACTGAAAATACTGAGCTATATCTATATAGTGCTTTACATGGTACATAAGACACTTTAGAGTAAAACCAGCACATATAGAGCCCATTAAAAACAAATAAGCAATAAAAACCAACTTATAAAACAATAAGAGTAGAAATCTCTTGGCACCTCACCATTTGATTCTGATTCAGAGGCCAACGATTCAAACGATTCAATTCTAAACCGATTACCGAAAAAAATTTGTATGTACATTTTTGTGCGTGAACATAAAAAAATTTCCTAGACAAAGCAGCTTGACAAAGCTTAGATTTTGACACACACACACACACACACACACACACACACACATATATATATATATATTTTTCTGCTCTCTTGCCTAAACTAACTCTTTCAGTCACTCTTATTTCTGATTTGAACATGTCTCGAGACAGTAACTTTTAAATAAAAATCAACACATTTAAAAAATAAATAAATCGATTTTTAACTTGAATCATCGAATCGTTCGAGAGAGAATTGCTATGCATCCAAGATTCAATTCTTTTCCCAACCACTATAAAACAAGCAAGTTAAAAGTAATTAAAAACAATAAAACCACTAACTATCAGGTGAGAAATGTAAGACTGTTGTATGTGGAAAGCTAATCTAAAGAGGTGTGTTTTTATAAGGGTTTTGAATGTGGCCAGGTCAGTACAGTCACCGATGTGAAAGATGTAGATGAGGTTCACAGCAGCAATCACATTTGCGCCTAAACTTCTCACTTGATGCCTTTACCTTTTCCCTACTTAATATGTTTGAAAACAATGCTGGAATATTATGCATCGCACTGCTCTGTTAAATCTTTTTTTTTTCTTTTTTTTTCACATTTACAATCTGTAGTTGACAATGTGCAGGCTGGACCACAACAGATTTTGTAAAGTGCTCTCTGGTCTGATCCACTCTGCGGTTGTCATGAGGAGAACAGGCGGCTCTCCCAGTGTATTCTTATGGGAACAACCTATTGGCTATTTAACACATCTCAACAATCCTGTAAAGATAGAAGAGGAGAAAAGCAGCAGAAGCAATGAGTGGGGGTTCTGTGATTAAATGAATATAATGAGCTGCGCTGGGCAGCCATTCATGTTGTGAGGCTATGAGGGCACCAGTGAGCAAACCAGTGATGTTTACAGTAAAGAATACTAATAGCCCTTTAAATTGCCTCTGAAATGCATGAATTTATTAACAGATTTATGCTTCATCACCTTATCATTCTGACCTTGTGTACAGTGTTTATCTTTAGAAGTTGGAGCTTCATAGAGACAGCCAACACAGCAGTTTTCAACCAGCTGGTGAAGAGAAGCTACTACATGTGAGGGGTAGAATCAAATATTTAACAAATGGTATTTATTTTTAAGACTATATTTTGGGCTTTCCGCCTTTAATGGACAGGACTGCTAGGTGAGAAAGGGGATAAAGAGGGGGAAGACATGCAGTACATGCAGAACAGAATCTAAACATTGGATAAAGCCAGGTTCAAAATTTTTGTTTTAATTTGTTGACATATCAGAGTCAAAAGATTTTTCAGAGAGAATCTTTGGACAACTCTCTTTTATCAATCCACAAATCAGAATATACTTTCAACAAACGTTAAAATCAAGTTTTGCCATGTAGGGAGGGTTAACGTAATATAAATCAGGCTCTGAATGATATATGAACAAAGCCCTCTGTAAAAACCAAATGAATGAATGAATGAATGAAACTGCAAAGTTTGAATGTAGAGATTTTGGGCTCAGAGTAAAAGAAAAAAACTTTAAAGCGCCCATATCATGCTCATTTTCAGGTTCATAATTGTATTTTGAGGTTGTACCAGAATAGGTTTACATGGTTTAATTTTCAAAAAACACCATAATTTGTTGTACTGCACACTGCTGCAGATCCTGTTTTAAAGATATGGATTTTAAAAATCCGTAACTTCTTATTGGAAACCACTATTTACAGACACCATTTCAAATCAAATCCTTAGCTACTATACCCTTTGGAGAATACTACAGACACAAATGGACACTGTAGTAAAATAATGACCTAAATGTGTGTTTCTTTTCTTTTTTATTTCCACTTGCTTTAAAGAATTATGAAGAAGTTATTGAAGCAAAATGGCCTAAAATCTAAAAATTGATCGCTGCATGAAAAACATGGCCCTAAGAATACCACTACATGGCTGCATATGTACAATTTAATGCTTCTTTACAAACAAAGTCTATATGGTCACACTGCACTGGTAGTGGTATGTGAATAAACTAAAACAGACCTAAGTGAAGAGATCAACGGGTGAATGTGAGAAACAACAAAACAAAAACGCACACGGCAAAGAAGAGAGCGAGGAGAACGAGAGCCTCGGGGATCCCAAACAAGCCTCGCTGGGAAAAAGGGGAAGGAAAAGAGTGCACATACGGGAGACCAATTTGTGCACATGCCTGACCGACACCAGACATCAGCTGATCTGCCCTGCCGCTCGGTATCCATGACAACCCTGTCTCCCGGGAAGTTGGCATGACAACAATGGGAAGAGAGACGCGGCAGCAGCAGCAGAGAGAGAGAGGAGAGAGGGGAAATACTGCACTAGATAGAGGGGTGAGGCAGGAATGGAAAATGAAACACGAGAAGATGGTGAAAAGCAGTGAGATGAGTCACTGATGCATAATTTACCATTTCTTAATCAGTATTTGTTTTATGCAAAGAAGACTTAACTATCCCACGTTTGCTGCACAGGCATTAATTGGTGTGTAAATCCACAGCAGTAGGCTGCTCTCTGTAGTACGAGCCATCTATCAGCCGTCATGCTGCCCTGCATGTAAATACACAGTACAGGGCAGCCAAGGAGATGCTGTGGTGTTAGCCTATCAGTGCTAATCAACAACGAGCTAACTGCTTTCCCCTCTGTGTGACCTTCTCCGATCGATAGCTCCGCGTCATGCTGCAGTCTCGGCCCACAGCTCTATCTCCTCTTCCTAACCCCTCTTTCTCTCTAACCTCCTTCTCACCCGCCTTTGCACTCTGTCGTTTTCACTCACCCACTCAGCTTGACATTTAAAAAGACCTGTTGTTAGAGGTACAGCAAGGCAGTGGTTATAATCAGTGATATGATGGGGACTAAAAGGATGTCAACCAATTTGAAAATTGGTTGACTTGTTTTAATTGTTACAAAAAAACTACAGTGTGCATGTTCATGGTAAAGAAGATACATGTCACCCAGTGGCCAACATTGTGGCTAATTGATGTGTTTTTAATAGTCTTTGGACAACAGCTCTACTATCAAAATATAGACCAGAAAAGCTCGGATTACAACACACAGAGGGAGTGTGACGTCATTACTCCACTATGTCTTTACATAGCAAACAGTAGTTTTCTGCTTCATTAATGCTCTGAATATCGAGTACAGCCCCTTTAAAAACACAACAAATTCTTACGATGAAAAACAGAAACAAACATTTTTGTTTCAGGGTTTAAAAGGATGGTTACAAAATCTGTTAATGTCTCTACCCTCTAGTGCATCTTGTTGAGTCACTGCCAATGTGTGAAAACTGCAAACCATACTTGCCTGCCTCGTTCTTTACCAACACTGATGGCTCTCCATATGCTGTGTGTATGGGACTGTGCCTTATCCATCAACTCAGTGTGTGTGTGTGTGTGTGTGTGTGACTCACTCTCTCTGAATGAACAATTACTAAGAATCTCCTAAAATGCTGCTCTCTGTCTGCCACCATCTGTCTCAACTCCATCTCCTCATATCACTTCCAGATGCAGCGAAACAGGCTTTGGGTGTCAATCGCCAAGCTCTCTATTTCCCACATGTCACTTTGTCAGATTAAACATTGGGGTGTCTCGTCACAGTTGTCACGACACACCAGCCTCATATCTCACTCATTTCACCAAACGACGGGGGCATATTCGCCTCGGAGATTAATGTATTACACCTTCACTTCTTGTCTCATTTCTGCCTCACCTTCAAGGTCAGTGGTGCAAAAACCTGGTGAGCAATATGCTTCAACGCAGAGCTTACTAGGAGTGTTGGTTACAATCAAAAATATCATCAGTAGTTTACCTTCAACGGCATGAATACATTTGTGTATACTCTTTGTTTTAAAGAGTGAAGACTGGTAATCTTTTCTCCTCAAAAGGGCCGTTTGAGGTTAACCCTAATCCTAAAACAGTGCTAAAACAAATTACACCACCCTCAATATGTTGGGGGGGAATTACAACCACTGTTAGGCCCTTGAGCAAGGCCCTTAACCCCAACCGCTCCAGTGGAGCAGCTCTGACTGTGGTTGTACTGGGCAGCTTCCAGGTAGGAATGTGTAACTGTGTGAGTCAAGAAATAAATTACATTTGTGCAAGAAGATTCAAGAAACAAGAGAAAAGAAATTTCACCTTTTTAAAATTTCAACTGATTCTGTCTGTGCTTGTGAAAAAATTGCCATGGAAACAGCCTCATGTGCTGTGTGCATGTTGAAGCATTAATGGGCCTATCACATTGTGAATATGAATTAAAAGCAGCCAATCATAGAGCTGAATGAGATATTGTGCATATTGCCATGTTGCCACAGGACAACAGGCTGGTGAGATGTGAAAACCAGAGATAATACTGTCACCTCTGCTGCAGCTGCTCTCACATACAGCAGGATACAGTATACAGGAGGACCAGATGTGCAAGAATATCATGCATATCTTACTACTTTATAAAATTAACATTTGTGATAGAAGCATTTTATAAATATTTCTTTAAGTCATCAATTAATGTTTGGCCAATAAAATGTCATAAAATGTTGTTTTATAAAAACCTGTTTTGTCTGACTAACAGTAAGTAAGTCTGAAGTCCAAAGAGATCCAAATAAGGTGACATGAAACAACCAATAAACACATCCTGACATTTAAAAAGCTTGAGAAACCAAATTCTTACTATTTATGGCTAGTTGATCATCTAAATTGTTGTAGTCTAATTGTTTCAGCCCGTCTTATGAAAGCTTGTATCTCTAATTATTGCTAATGAAATGAAATTCCCTGTCAACAAGCTGTACTGTATATATATTTGAACAGATATTTGTTCAACCACTTTCAAACCAGCTTTCCTAAAACCTCTATTCTAAAATATTTCATTACAATCTTTATGATAATGTCTGCCCATTTTAAAAGCAACATTTACGTACTCTACTGTACATTTATATACATGTAAACTAATGACAAGCATGTTCAACATTATCATATATTACTGCACTAGGTCTTCAATTATTAAACGAGGCAATTTAACATTTTATTCTAATGAAGCAGGCTCAGAGAGCTCTCGTTCTGATATACACTATGGTCTCTATGGTCTACTGCTGTTTGCAGCATTATCTTGAGGTAATGTGATTAATGGTGTTTAAATTCAAAAGCAATTCTACATAAGCTATTCTAATTCTGATCTGTTACATGTGAAAGTGTTTTATGTATTTGCATCTCAAAGATCTGTCCTTCTATTTGGCCAATTTATGAAACAGCTTTGGAAATCGGAACTAAAATGCTATGACACCGGTGTCTAATGAGCTGCCATGTGTTCATCATAAAGGAGGCTAGAGAAGAATAGAGTGTGCCATACGTTGTAGAGGGGGATGCTTTTCATGGGTTTGTACTGCTTCAGGGGGTCCATCTTGTACAGGTGGCGGTCAGTGATGAGCACAGCCCGGTTCTCCGCCTTGTGGAAACGGTTGATCTGGGATACACAAAGCTCCTCATTAGTCACCTCACAGGATACGAGACACACATACTGTGCACACAGATCTAAACACCCTGCAGAAGGATGGCACAAACCGAGAGCAGTTGGGTTTATTTACAGATGCATGTTGTGACTGTGTGTGCATGTGGTTAGGAGTGGATACATGCTCATAAAGCCTCATTACTACCTTGCGCACGTTGCAGGAGAACAAAACTCTCATGAATTTGTCTTTTCGCTGCAGCTCGCTGGAAACCAGTGTGAATGATGCAGCCGTATCAGCGCTGTCTCGCTTCTGTCAGGCACATAAAACATAGAACACCTATTAGAACATTCCACTTATCTCAAGGAATGCCGACACAGTACACCCAGTATGCACCCTAACTGTCTTCCCACATACTCACCAGGTAGTTTCCTTCCCAGGCTCTCTGTAGCCCCAAGTCGCCCCTCTGGCCCTTCAGGGCCTCCAGGCTGGCTACCTTGGCCCTCACCTGCAGGGCCTCTTCTGGAGAGAGACCTTTGATCAGTGTCCATGCCCACCACCTGGGGGTAAACAAATCAAACACACAAAAAGAAAGAACTGCATAAAAGCAAAGGAAAATCGACTTTCTCCATTGAGATGTTTGCACAAGGCTTGGATAGCTGGGTCAGCGGGTCAGTACAGCAGGCCTGCAAAGAACCCCAGCTGTACTGTACTTATTGGCCTTTCACTCAAACAACCTGACAGCCAACATCATTCTCTAGGAAGGCTATGTACTGACTGTGCCAAATATAAAAAAGCAAACAAGCAGACATTGGGATGAAAAGCGGTGATGATTCTTTGATGGAGAAAGAAAAATCAATGCACGGTGGGAGCCCAAGGCAGAAGGAAACATGTGTAAGTTGCTTCAAACGGACTCTTCTGGATGTAATATAACACTCGAGGCCATGCGTTCAGATCCAAATTAAGTTCAGTCAATTCAGGAAGGGGATTTTCTCCAAAAGAAAGCAATTTAAAAAAAATCTATCTTGAAAAGGTTGATTTTCTGCCTAAAATGAGAGGATTTATTTTTGTTTACATTTAAATACAGTTTGATTTAATTTTTTAAATGAAGAGAACCCTGAACCTACTCTGTAAAAAGGACCCACTTAGTACAAATACAGCAGCATGTGAACCTTGAAAGGGCCACAGATACACAGCAGTCACATTTAGCGTTAAAATAGTGTTAGAGTTAGTACCTGTTATAGATGCTCCTGAGTGCCTCTTCAAACTTGCGCAGGACTTTGGGGGGCGTTGGCCATTTCACATGCCTGCCGTAGTCCTTCATGGATCGGACATTTTTGAAGCGCCGGTTGACCTCGCGGATGTAAGATTTCACCTTGTAGCGTCGGTAGGCACGCAGGATGACGAGGGCTGCTCTCATCCGCCGATATCGCATTCTGGCTATGGTGCCCCTCCACACCTGGAGACACAGGACAGCACCATGAAAGTTATTGCACTTATTGAAACTTTGTAGAAAACACTTGGAACGTAACTGCTGTACGAGTCCTTAAAAAAAGAATTGGCCAAAACCAATCACTTTTAACAGTCAAACTCTAAAAATGCTGGAGCCAACATTTCCCATGATGCACAAGATTAGAACGAGACATTACTGTACACAAATTTGCATTCCCTAGGATGGCGAAGGAATCTCCCACCCTAGTCTGCCTCGGATGCCTAGTACTCGTTGCCTTTGTTGGTTTGATTGGTTACGTTTAGGCTAGTCTCTCTTTGCCAAACCTTCCTCCACAGCGCAGCATTCCGCTATGGGAAAAAAAGTTCATTGGCATTTCTTTAAACACACTTGTCATTACCCATAGTCCTCATAAATCCACTGGAGTTCAGAACGCCAACACAAAGAAAGCGCAAGGTATCGGACATCCTGCCGAAAAGAGGGACATCCGGTGGAGTTTCTGGCAGCAACGTAGATATAGATTAATGTTTAGGCAGGAGAAGTGATGGGGCGTTCCATTTACCTTGGAACTCATAAGCCGCAGCCAGGAATAACATCACGCCCGAGTTGACTGCGTTCCATTTGTTTAGAAACGCTTTGACTAGATTTTAATCGTTTATCTAGTTGAATCTACTCCCCTAACCGGGCTATTTCAAGCTCTTATGCAGCTGTGCTAAATAGCTGACCATGAAGAGGTGAAACCTCCATCTAAATCAAAAAATCTAAAATCTAACTCGAAGTAAAGAATGTTGCAATAATACAGCTGCATATTGCTGAAGAAGCTAATACACAAATGTGTGTTCCAACGAGTCATATTTTTCTTAATTATCCCAAAAATTGTTTTTTCATTACTCATCATTAGAATTCATTATACATGGTTACATATTTATTTGGTATAAGACAGTGCTTGTAGAGTTTGAATAACATGGACTAAGGCTCAAATAAGGACCCCCAAGCCTGCCTGTAACCACACATTGAGTTGAGTGGCCATCAGACCCTCTAAAGCATGAATTATAGATGTAAGTGGGACCCCAGGGAACCATAACTCCTGATCCGCGCTCACTACAATCACCACCATATGCTCCTCTCTTACTGTAGGTTTTTGTTTCTTTCTAAGACACACATTCACACAACCCCTCCATTATTTATACATTTATTTGACTACATTGTACTTAAATAATACTAAATAATCAGAGAGGGCCAAAAATTTGAGGCAATACCACCCGAGAGTCTTGCTTCTGAATATCTTCAATGTGTAATGCAAAGTAATGATGAAGATCATGAATATTTAATCTTTTAAAGCGTGGGGGTGGCCGATGGCACAGAAAAAGGATTTCTTGCATTTGCATAATAAAACTGTGGAGGAGACGGCGCCCACCTGATGAGACTGACGGTGTAATAATTTGCATTGAAGAAAATAAGTCATGCACCTCTGGAACTTGGAAACAGCAGGTCCTTTCAAGATGATAATGATGATGCCGCATCACACTGAGATCAATGAAAGCAGGCGAGTCACCTAATCAACCAAGCCAGCCTTGTCAAACTCAACTCGTCTTTCTCAATAACGGAAGCAGTGGTTTGGATTTAATTTAAGCACTACAGTTTATGTAGTCATGTGGGATATCCAGCAATCTGAGGTCAGCCCTATCAGATGCCCAGGATGTCAACGGATACGGAGTAAAAGCCTACTGCAGGGTTCAAACACATTTTTTTGGAAGAAACTTTTCCATGACTTTTCAAGGACCTAAATCATTTCCATGACCATTCAGGACCTTGAACACAAACAAAAGTGTTAACTACACTCCAAATATTCATTAAAGTGTGAAAATTACACGGCAACTCTTTTTTCAAAGACTTTTGCAGACCTAGGAAATAGATTTTAAAATTCCATGACAATTCCAAAAACGTTCTAAAACGGATGAAGAAAACAAAGCCAAAGAAGTTACATTGTAGCAAACTAGCGATGTAATGTTTGGAAAGGACGTTTCCGTTCCTAGAAATATCCTAGGCGTTAGAAAATGCTGCTTACACATACTGTACATAGATATACATATATAGCTTTGCAAGGGGACGTAACTATGTCATTGCAGGTTTATTGCTCAAGACCCAATGAAGCGCAGTGTTGACTGGGAAGTTGTTTGGATGAGCGGTTCTCATTAAAGCTGTAAGCAGCAATACCAGAACAAAGCAATTAGCCCTTTTCCCAAGGGGCACGGTTGGAACTGGCGCTGCAGATTAGAAAGTACATAGTCACAGTCTTTCATATCAATTGTACCTTTGTACCTATCCTTTGTCCAGGACTGTGTGTATTTTGTATCTATCTGTTGAAAACCATGCATCTCCAAATTGTATTTAACCAAAATCTGAAGCATTAAGAATTCCTTTATGGGATGAAGAAATTCACCCACTTCTAAAGCTAAACAAAGAATTTAAAAACACATTTGATTAACAAAAAACATACACGGTCTTACAGCTGAAAACAGGTGTTTTTCTTAGCTCAAGCTACTTTAAAGCACCCTTTATGTTTTTGCTTTGCTTCATCTCTAAAGAAAGGAAGCACAGACTGGATTCCTAGCTAGTATTTTCTGTATGTCTATGCCAAGCAACCAACATCTATTCAGGTACAAAAATAGCTCCTCTAATCCTGCGTTATTTTAGGTCTCAAAAGGTGCTCTTCTGGCAAAACGGTAGTTGATGACATAATCATCTGTTTCCTACATGCTCCATGCTGTCTGTCTCTAATACATAAAGGATGAGACTGAGAAAGGAGAAGCAACTTCTGTACATATTCATCACTAATCTACCCCTGAGATGACTCTCCCACATGTTCAGGGTGAAAGTGACGGGAGGAATGAATGGATTAATACTGCCGGCCCCGGCTACAGCTGACTTAGTTGTCTCGGTGAAGGTTAAGAGTAACTCTCATTTAAAGTCAAAATGTATTCAGAGTATTACGGTAAATTAGGCAGAGCTTTCAGAGATCAGGCATGGGGTCAAACAAAACTGTCAAGTGAAACCTGGCGTAAACCGTAGCCTGAGAATGCATTTATATTGGAACTTTAAATGTTACAGTAAGAAAAGATGTGGGGATTTACAGTATACACGTACTTTATACACACACACTTTTTATGTTTGAGCTACATTTACTATTTTTTGCCTTTACTAATTTGTTTTAAATTACATAACATAAAATTATAACTTCAGGAGTTTACTCACATACCTGTACACACATTCCTATTCACGTCATGACTAAAATAAAAGTGGCTAGCTGATAACCTACGCATTCTATTTTTTTGATAAACAAAACAACCATGAAGCATAACTTTACTGAAAATTCACTTGTTTGTCAAAGTCAGTTATAACAAATCTAATTGTCACTATACTGAGCAGACATTTTATTATTATGGAACGTGTCTCTACGGTGGTTATGGTGATGATGATGATGATGAAGAAGAGGATCATAGGTGTTAAAAGGCAAAGTGACTTACGATGGAATTGTGGCAGTAGAAATTCGTTTAAATCAATCACAATAATAGAGAGATGAGTCATACATTATCTTGTCTCGCATTGCCAAGACCTTCCACTACAGCGCTGCTAACATCCTAAACTAAGATGGTGAACATTGTCAATATTACTTCTGCTAAATATCAGAATGTTAGCATTGACACAGTGCATATGTTAGCATACTGACATTATCACTTAGCTCAAAGCACCCCTCTGAAAAGCTGAGTAAATGTTTGGCATTTTTGCTGACTAAAGGACTCGAATGATTAATAATTTATCAAAATCCCACGTGTATTGACCATCAACATGTGTCTGTCATCTGTGAAGTATTGGTCTCGCTTTGCCAGACCTTCCTCCACAGCGGAGGGTGTGGCTAGTCAGCATTTCAGGATGGGAGAAAAACCTGCTCTAGTTTATTGGCTTTTCTTTAAACCAATCACAATGGTCTTTGGGAGATGCTAAGCCCCGGATGGGGCAACGGTGCCGCGGCGAAATAGCCTCAGGAAGGAACTTGTTTTGGTGGAACACGCTCACGTTCAAAAGTTGTTTTAGACATTCAACAGAAAATTCAGTTTGGATAGAAAAACCACAATATTTGGTTTTGTTTGATTTATTTGTGTGTCAGCAGGATTAAAGAAAAACTACCGGTCCAATTTTCAAGACTTTGAAATTGACACAAGTATGAAACTGTAAATAACTAAATGTTTATGTAGTTTATTCTATTTATTAATAAGATGAACGCTGCGTGAAAGCACACAGAAGCACCGGAGAAGAAAAAAATGCATGCTCCAGGAAGGGTGTTCATCATGAAGGTACATAACCAACATGTTTTAAACGTCTCTAATAAACTCGGTGCAGACTATAAACCTTTTCTTTCACAAAGATCTTATCTGTGAAAAGCTCAGACATGTTATAAACTACAGCATCAAACATTTATCTAATTATAACCCTTGAACACCTCTATAATTAAATTTTCTCGTCCTAATATAGCCTCTATATAATCCACTCCTCTGTTTCCCATTCACACAGACACAGTGCCCCACCCCATATGTGCTCATATGACACACAAAGCAGAAAGTGGCCAAATGAGATTTTCAGTTAGAGCTCAGTTACAGTATCCATATGGTGCACACAGGCCTATGCCAGATCAACAACTGTGTTTATCTAAGCAACAACTTTAATTACATTGTAAACGACTGGAGCTGGAGGCGAGAAGCAAAAAAGAGACCATAAAGCAACAATGAATCAGATTACAGCATAAAAAGTATCTCCACTGTCTTTGGAGGCTTATTAAGGTGTGTGTGACAGGTGGAAAGCAGTGAGAGGTTAGAACTATGAAGGGGCCATCTAGTCGCCTACATCGGCACAAAAACATACCATAAATACCCTTTCTGCAGGCTGGCTAGGGTGATGCTGGTGAAGATGACCCTCTTGGGATTGTGGATAAATCAAGCCATAACAAGGCCCCTGGCGGTCTGCCTCCTTACTCTCCTGGCCAATAAAGCCATCTGATCATCCTTTTTAGAGACTCTGCCATCATGGAGCCTGCCCTCACCACGCTCCGGGGCCCGGGATTTACGAGCTCATCAAAGCCAGATTGGGGATCTTTCGTCACAACAAAGCGGGACAGATTGCTGGGGTTTTATTGGGGGGGTGGGCTGGCTGGTTTGAAATGCACACTGAGTAAAAGCATTCAGACATCACATGAGCCAGGACAACTGGTGAGAGCGGGAAGGTTTTGGTTTAGATGTTGAGCAGAGCAGAACACAGAGAGGACTCATTACTGGTGACTGAATGTCTTTATTCTAAAAGAATTGTGAGTGCAGCTCTAACAAAAGGCCATTAACTAAACTGCAGTGTTGGCAGTTTGAAAGGTTCAATACAAAAACAACCCTTCACCTTGTTGCCCCCTGGGGGGGGGGGGGAGAAAAATACAAGACCATATTCTGACCTACACCATTGCCACACTTGACTGCAGTCCGCTGCTCAACGCCTGAGTTTCCACATCCTCTGGGGATATTGAGGCTTTTCCAGTGACATGCTCGATGCACCCAGTGGGTGGAGGGAGGCGGAATCGAGAGCCTGTGACACAATTTAGTGAGGCTGCAATGTGCTCTGGCCACAGCTTGTCATAGAGAGACATTGGGCCAAGGCACACGCCAGCAGTCATTATCATAAATCAGTAAAGTGTTCTGGTAAGCAGCACTCACCCACCAGTAACACTAACAGCAAGATACACAGATTTCTTTAATCATAACTCCCAGTATTTCATCAGCTTAAAGTCTTAGCTCTGGGATAACACTCTAACGATATGACAAATGTGTTCAACGTGAACTTGAACAATACAGTCTAATTAGGAGAGACAGTATTGAAGATAAAATGGAATAGCAGTGGATGGTCCATACATCATTTAGATGAGACTAGACAAAATAGATTGGAAGAATATTGGCGATGGTCAGCAGTACAAGCTTAAAAGTAACATTCATTATCCAAACATGTTTGAAGAAACCAAAATAAAATCAACTTAGAGCAGGTAAAGCATGAATACAGTAGACTAGATCCACTTTAATAATTACTATAATAATATAACTTTAATAATTGTTGAGCAAAAATGCAACATAGTCAAAATTTGTAGGTTCTAAAATGTGAGTATTTTTGGGGATTTATCTCAATCAACACTAGATTATTATTTGGTTTTTCATTATTTCCTGATATTTTATAGACCAAACAATATATCGAGAAAAAAATAAGCAGATTAATCGAAGTTAGTTGCAACCCTTGAATTGTCAATATGTTTTAAAATATGTAAATAATATTTCTTTTTTCTTACTACATTAGTTAATTAAAATGTTTAAAACATTATCGTATGTGGCCTCATCATCATCATCATCATCATCATTATCATCATCATCATGTCACAAACAAATATACAAACACATACAAAAAAAAAAAAAAAAAACTTGTGACAAGTGGAAGCTAAGTATAAGGGAAAAAAATCAGTAAACTTAGTCTGTGAGCCTCCGTTGCCATGGAGAAAGATCCATGGTTACAGTCTTTTAGAGTTTGGTGTTTAGACTACAGCGTTGAAAGAAAGCACAGATTCAGTCATGTCTATAGCTATTACAAAATTATTCTGAAATGGCCTTTCTCAAAATTTTGTTCCCCCGAGAATAAGAGTGTACAGAATAATAAGAAGAATACATAAAAAAAAAAAAAAACATAGTCGCGAATCCACATAACAGAGGAAGGGCATTTCCTATCTTTAAAATCCAGCAAGCATGATTGCTACAAAAAAAGCTAAACCATCCTCCTTTGATTTGCTGCAGTGTTTTCCCCCGGTGAAGTTTTTGTGGAGGTGATAGTTTTGGATGATAACTTTGCAGGTTCAGAAGGGGATCAGAGGATTAGAGATTGTGTTTCTGCTGAGGTCTAGCAGGAGAGAGATCAGTTCTGGACAGTTAAGCAGAGAGGAGGCAGTGCTCTTCTTGCACTAAGAAACCTGCTATTCACAAGAGGGTTGGACAGCTATCCACAGATTAGTCCCTTTGTCAGTCAGATTTTCCAAAAACAAATGTTTTTAGTCTTTACTGAACAATGTATTGCCTCAAGACAGGAGTTATCATTGGGTAACAATACTAAAATAACAAGAATACGTTTTTTTATCCTTTGAAGACTATTTTCATTTAGCTCTTGCTCAGACAAGCCCTTAGTGGCCTCGCTGTGAAAGCTGATTACCCAAGACACTACACTCGCGACGTCTGATAACCCTACAGCTACACAGAGACTATGTAAAACCTTGGAAAGCAATTAAGGCGGCAGCTCAGGATACACACGAGGGGGAAGTCTCTCTTCTCGTCATCGACGCTGCTTTGACAAGCGCCGACAAGAATTGTGATGTGAATGGCTGAGCTTGAATCTATGAAATATTCATTTTAAAAAAGAAGGAAGGTGGGGGTGGCCTATGCATAATATCTGTATTTATGCTGCATTGTGATCCTAGAGATGTAGAGCTATCACCGGTAATGCACCCAGCCTTGATTGCAATACATTTCAGGCCGAGAAGGTTGAGTGGCTGTAGCATAACAAGAGGGGAGAGATGAGGTGAGTAAGAGCACATGAAGATGGATTGAAGGATAGAAAGAACAGCAGGATTAAAATGGAGCTGTGAAGAAGCCTTCTCCCCTCCTCCAGCTCCAATCCTTTTCTCCAAATACTCCCCCATCCACAAAGGAAAGGAGGAGAGGTTATGGTAATATAAAGGGGCAAAATGAGACATAATGTTCTCCCGATTTGGAAATGCAGTGGCACTTCAAGTGGCTACTCAACCTGTGTTTAGGGAAGTGTGCAGATTCACAAATTGTGGTTTTCAGTCATTTGATGGGGCAAACTAAGTGGTATTATTATAAATCCATGAGGCAAATGGAGTGACAAGGAGTGTGTCTGAGCTTCAGTCCCGGGCTGACAGTCCTGGCACTGCGGCCCCAACTGGCACAAGGCTGTGTGGTGTGCCAGGTGCTGATAAGGGGGATTGCTTGGCGCAGCAGATCAGACTCAGGCTTGGATGTTTATTTGAGTAACAGCAAGAGAGATACAGGAGTCAATGCGGCTCTCACACCACTATTTGATTTAGTGTCAGTGGGTGCATATTATGGCATATGCGAGCATGCATGTGGGAAACAAATACTGTTGCCTTAACATTGACAGAGGGCAAGATTAAATATGCTTCCTTCAACACCACTGTGATGTTTGTTTTGGTGGATGTTCCTCAGGGCTTTCCCTTTTTTATTGAAGCCCGTTTATCCTGGAAAATACTAGATAGGGTTCTCCTTAGGGAAAATGTCTGTGGGAAGAGCCCGCAAAAACGACCCTCAGATCAATACAAAGGTCAACCAATCCATCCACTAAAAGAGTTAATTTGGCTGGAAAACCCTTTCATGTCTGAGAGCTTGGAGATACTCCCTGAGAAAGGTAGACATGAAAGCAACACCATGTGTAGAAATCTGCAAACATGATTCTAATATAATGACAGTGTTAGTGTAAGTGTCAATCACATAGTTCCCAGGTGTAGGATTTAGTGCTTCAGGAGCCCAGATGATGTGTGCATCATCAGGCTTCTGAGTGTGCACAGTTGTTGGTGTTTTTTGAACAACCTGCCTGTCAGTCAGAGATGTCATTTTGCATGGAGCATCTTAAATCTGACAGCCAGGCAGCAGTACACCACTTTCAAAAACCGATCTATCCACGTGACAATGTTCTGGCTGCACGCTGATCTGACGCATGTCAGCGCTTGCATCAGTATCACACCAAGATACTGACATTCTCGCCTGAACGTGTCATTGTATCACTGACAAATTATTAATTAACTAACTACTGACTTCAGAGACACACAAACAGCGGTCAATACACAAAGCAGATCTTTTAAAACAAGTCCAGTCAAAGATACCCTGGTCACAGAGCAACATCAGTATCAAACAAAACTGCCAATATAAAGAAATCATATTTTTTAAAGCATCTGTAAATGAGTGACAAATTAAAGGAAAAAAACCTGAATAAGAGTGGAGCAACACGTTAATGCAGATACTTTCATAGAGGACAGGAGGAGTTTAAAAAAATGATGTGAATCGCTCTCCAAGGGAAAATCTTTTGAAAGAATGGTGTTCATCCCTCTAGTAGAGTTCAACAGACTTGAAGAATCAAGGAGCACTGAAGCTGTGCTGGAGGCTTATAATGAAACGACACACTTTGTGTCAATTTTCTTTGTTTTAAAGAGGCTTTTCAGGAATCCATTTGAGAGACATAGTAGATATACTAAAAGAAAATACAGAACGAGAGAGTGGGGGGTGCAATGAAGGTAACAGACTGCTGAAAGACAATTTTGCTAATCAAGGCCAATGTCAAGATCATTTCGGATCTGCATTATTCCTCCATTCTTTCATTTGAGCTACTAACCTAAAACAATGTACAGACAAAAAAAAAACATAAAAAAACTTGAAGCTGCACTTTCATATGGCTCCTTCTGGTTTTGCTAATTTAAAGCTAATGCACTTGCACGTATTACTTGTTGTCTGGAGTTTGCAACTTCAGGGTTGGAAGCAAAGTCAGAGGGGTTACTTTATGACCAGCAAACATAAAACCAATAGATTTGGTTCAAAGGTATGTAAGGACACATAGGAGCATTCTTGTTGCTGCCCAAAACTAGGAAACATCCTAAATTATAAATCTGTATCCACTCACAACTTTATAAGAGCTGTGTGGGTGAAAACTCAGACAGCGAGAGAAAAAGAAGAGGCAGAGACATACATGCTGAGGGATATACGATTCCCATCCATGCAGCTCCAAAAATATCTCAGCGCTTGTATAACTAGAATAAAATTGTCTCCAAGGTTATTGATATGCAGAACAAGGGCCGGTGAATTTTATGAGAACACTGAAAAAAGAATGTTAAGCTGGTTCACTGGTTTAAATTTAAGGCAAGATCAGGGAGAGGAAAAATGATTAAATAAAGGAAGACTTTTTATAAAGCAGTGCCTTCTTAATGGATTTTGTAAAAAGCTGAACACATTTAAAAAATTCTGACTTTCCCATGGGCTCAGAGCAATAGTACATCAGTCATTTACATTTCCAAGCTGTTGTAGTAGCTTATGAGCTCAAGATACAGACACAATATACGTAAGGTGGTAACACTCTCACCTTTTGGAGGAAGAGGACAATTCTCTGGACCATTTCCCCTCGCTGCTCCTCCAAGCTGAAGAGGGTACGTGGCGTGCGGATGAAGACCTTGGTTTTTCCATAGGCCGCGTCATGGTCAAATCCACACCCCTGCATGAGCCTCTTCACTGCATCTTTGTCTGATGGCAAGTCATGGTTTGGCCACGTAAACTCTGAAATCATCTTGTATCTGTAAGAGGAAGCAAAGTGGTCAAACCATCGGATGCAACAGCGTAAAGCTTAACAAAAGACATCAGAATTGTTTGTTTTTTTAAATGTAGTTTGCTGCAGGGAGGAGCACAAAGTAGGATCTGAATGACAGTAAATGGACCCAGCAACTTTCTGCACACAAACTACTTGTTACCACTCGGCAAATAGACCAAAACAACACGTGTTTTTAGCGATGCTAGCAGTGTGGCTATGGCTATGGAATTGCCATGAAATGTCATAGACACTTATGGTCCCCAGATGAGGAGTCCTCCCGAAATTTAGTGATCTTTAGATTTTTTTTAAGGACACCATCAGGAGATAAAAGTTTTTTAATTTTTTTGTGAAATGTCTTGACAACCGATGGACTGCCATTAAATCTGGTACACACATTCATGTCCTCCTCAGGATTAATTGTAATAACTTTGGGGATCCCTTAAATTTTTTTCTAGTGCCATCCTCAGGTAAAATGATCCATTTAAACAACATTTTGGTTGCGAGAATGGTTGCAGACTCTTAGTATTAATTACATATGATTAGTTTTTATTAGGTCAATACAAAATGAACAACACAAACATTGTTATTGTTGAAGAAATCTTACTGATAGAGTATGCCTTGAAAAATCCAGACTTAATTTCTTAGATTCTCTGATTGAATAATGTATGCGTTTCCTGTCTTCTTGTTTATAATATCATTTTTTCTTCCTTTGGCTGGGGAAAGATCATATTATATCTGAAGGAGGAAGAAAGTAGGCCCTAAAACGTATAGTGCTGTAAAAGTCTTCTTATTTACCAAGACAGCGTGGTGGCATGGTGCCATGGAAAACATATCATTTAGCACATGAAAAAATGGTGTAATTACTTTATAGTGCACCTACAGCCCAGTGCAGGGGGTAAGGGGTCAAATTACGCTCTATTGAGTCTTTTCAGTGCTATAATTGGACTGACATACAATACCTTATATTTTTTTTCTCAACCATGCACCTTATGTTATTAAGACCTATGGAAAGTCATTACATTGAGACAAAATTCAATCATTAACTGATAAATTTAGGAAAGCGCATTGTAAACTAACATTATGCATGGCTTAATGAAGATGAGTTTGTCCTGAAACAGCTTGTGCTGCTGTCACACAATACAATTTCTCCCCGTCTTCGTTTAACAAAGCAAGGTTCCTGCAATGTGTGTGGATCTGACAGGTCATCACTGCTACAGGATCAAAACAAGTGTATTTGCTAAAAGGTGAGTGTTCAATTTAGAGATTCATTGATTAGTTGTCAACTATTAAATCAATATTGACTAATTGGTTTAAGTCATTTTCTATAGAAACAAAAGGAAAAATTCTCAGACTCCAGCTTTTTAATATGTGAATATTTTCTAGTTTCTTCACTCCTCCATGAGAGTAAAAATAATAATTTTGAGTTGTGGACAAAACAAGACATTTGAGGACATCATCTTGGCTTTAGAAAACACTGATGGACATTTAATCAATTAATAAAGAAAATAATCAACAGCAAAACAAAATAATATTTAGATGCAGCACTAGTTAAATTAAAATGAATTTACATGTTGAAAACTACAGACCATTGAAGAAGACTAAAACTTGAAATAGTCTTGTGGTCCTATCAGGCTATTTCATGACATCATGTCCTCTAAGAGTAAAAGATTCCAGTGCTTGTTAACAGACTCCATCCCATCATTTCACAGCCAACCCACTGCCAAGGCTGTGGTGTACGGCCAAGTCCAAGTACATCAGCGAGGGGTGATCGGAGTGACAGAGTCGGATGACTCTGATGAACTTTTGTTATGCAGAGGACTCATTACCTAATCCTTTGTCCACCATAATGGTTTCTACAAGTGTGTCTTTTTTGGAGCATTATGAAAGAACAATCTAGGATTTTTATTATGCTATTTGTATTAAATTCTAGAGAGATATTTGGTCATGTAGGGGCTGGTAACCAAACGCATCATTAAGAAAACAAATGGGCAATGGGCACAGCACGTGTCTGAGTGAAGTTCTCTGGGTGTGTGCAGTGACACCAGGGTCGTTGCATCACTCCCACTCGTCCTCCACAGAGAAACATGAGGTGACCTTCGAGACTCCAAGGATCCACACCTGTCCATTGCTAGTCTCTAAAGTCTAGCCCTGACCCTTTCTCTTCTGTCTCTCTTTGATATGAGCCTCGGCCGAGTCAAAACTTTCTTATGAAAGATCTTGTGTGCAAGACTTCCTATGGAAAGGATCAGAGATATTTAGGGTGGCAACTGGTGATTATTTTCATTTATCGACGTCTGTGACACAATAACGGTAAAATAGGAACTCCATTAAATTTCGACTTTGGTCCTATTATTGGTCCTCCGCTTGCAAGCAAATTGGTGTTTATTGGGAAGTAAATGGACTTGTAATTTCAGGTGTTTGAGCTTCCTTATGAATGACACATGAGTTATTAAAACAGGTCATTGATGAGTTGTTTGCTACTTTACCACATTAAAAATTCAAAGTAATATTTGAAGCATATTAAAATGTTTCATAACAATGCCTCTCTCTCTCTCTCAAGCTCAAAAATTATGCACAAAGGAAACTGATAAAACAACAGTAAACACAACATGATGATGATGGTGAGGATCATGAGGGAGTTATTTAGTGATGGCTGCTGGAGATGTAACTGATTAGCTGCAAGATTAGATTAGATATGAGCTGACTACGGTTACACAACACACCCTACAGTTAGGAACTGTCCCGTATCATCCTGCATGGCTGCCCAGTGGACAGCTTCAGGGGTTCAGCATGTTTATCCAGAGTGTGTGTGTTGTGTAATACGATATCTTCTTCTACCCAGATTTTAAAACTAGTCCTAATAAAAAACATTTAATCTTCAAATCACAACTCCCTAACATCATAAAATATGACTATAACTTGGGTAGTTTTTTTCAAAGGCCTGACTTAATCCACTGAACTAAAATAATCGACCGCAGGACTGACCAGTAGCAATAGCTATCTTTAACTGACCTGGTCGGTTGTCGTTGTAATGCCAAGTTCCAAAGTTTCTTTCAAGTTGTGCAAAAACAAAGTTATTTTTCTACGTAAAATTTCAAACATTTCCTTAATTGAACTTCTCCAATTTGAGTATTTGCAGCTTTTTGTAGGTAATTTGATTTTTTGGGGGTTTTTAAAGAACTGTCTTGGATGAAACAAGGAATTTGAGGATGTCACAATGTGCTCTGGTGATTTTATATGGTAGTTTGTAAGTGTCTGCTTAGAGTGACTATTATGTTGGGGGTACCTCTGTAGGAAGCGAGGGTATGTCTGTCTGTAGGCAAAGCCGGCACGCCGCACTCTGACGTTCTCCAGCAGCCCAAGGTACTCCACCTGGTGGCGGCAGCGCTCCTGCTCGAAAAGTAGTGGGGACTTGACATCGTTGGGCTTGATGCAGCGAACATAGTAGGGTTCCTACAGAGGACAACAGTTGGTTAACGACTACTGAACATGCACTAAACTCAACATTCAACACGCTACTGGGTGGGCTGGGTGAACGCAAAATTTGATATGGGTAAACAAGAATTTGTTTACAGTCCTGGGTGTAATGTTTATCGAATGCTTTTTTTTTCCGTCCTGACTCATCACCTTGCAGGCCAGGTTCTCCACCAACAAGATCATGGAGTTTTTGAAGAGCGTTGCAGCGGTTAGTGGTCGTTTGGTGACCTCAGTGATGCTCAGTTTGCCCTCAGGCCACATCGCCTTCAGAACTGGGTTAGAACTGGAAACAAGAAAGGGAGAATTGTAAGAGTCAAGATTACAACACTTAAATGGCTACTGATTAAAAACCCATAATCACAGCCCATTTCAGTGTTTTTGGCCATCGTAGGTTTGTTGCAAGTTTTCATGTCCAAATATTACAATAAACAAGAGCTCAGATGATTTATTTTATTTTAACATTTGAAAGACTACTTCCTTGTACAGTTTTTATTTTTATTTTAATGTAGACTCTAGATACAACACCAAAACCCCAAAAAGCTGTTTCCATTAGCCCATTAGCAACCTTGTTAAAACATTTTGGGCTGCTATCCAAAACCGTGCTTTTGACCAGAGTAAAGAGTATTATAAAATGCACATTAGACAGGTCAGAGATTACTCAACCTCCCATTAATATTCAGCAGAGCAAAAAACTATAGAGGATTTGAGGAGAGGATGAGGATAAAAGCCAGCTGAGAGGAGATTAGTTGTACTAGTCCTGTGCTGATCTTTGGTGAGGGGTGTCATGTAAAGTGCAGCAAGAAATACAGTGAGTACAACCTGTAGAGATGACTGAAGCAGTGTGTATCAGTCTGCGTGTGTGTGTGTGTGTGTCACCTGTTGTACAGCAGTCTTTTGAAATCCTGGAACAGCGTGTCTTTGTTCTTATCAATAAAACCCACCACCGAGTACCTGTGAAGAGGGGGAGGCAGATAATTGTATATGTTCACACACTTTATCCATACTTTTCTGCTGAATGTCAAAGGGACTGTTATCACGTAATGTAATAATTACATGATTACCTTGCCCTTTCTCTAAATATAACTGATCTGATGCATCTGAATCATCCTTGAAACAAGCCAGGGCACTTTATGATGTACAGTACATTGTTATAATACATGTCCCAGAACAGCCTGAATTATGTTGTGGTCTAGCTCTGTAATGGTGCTGGAAATATGTGTTAGAGATACTGCTCCATGTTGAAATGATAGCATCACAAAATTGCTGCGGATTTGTCGGCTGCACATTCATGCTGAGAATCTCTCGTTCCACCACATCCTAAATTTGATCTATTAGATTGAGATCTGGGGACTGTGGAGCCCGTCAGAGAACCCTGGAGTCACTGTCATGTTGCTCAATTTGTATTAAGGAACGTAATGTGGGCCAAGAAAATATCCCCCAAATCATTAGACCACCAGCATGAACCAATGACACGGACAGGATTGATTTCCGCAAATATAAAGAAGCAGGGTGGTTTTGAGTATACCAGGAGTCTCCGCTATACCAGTTGGGATGGTGATAGCGGCATAGTGGATATGACACATGCCTACATCTTTTATGTCTGCGGTACAATCCAAAAGAGACTCGCACAAACGACATGAGAGCTGATTGGCTGCAATATGAGTTGCATGAAAAAGAAGAGTAGAGGTAACTCTACATGGATGCTAAGAAATTAAAGACCTGTGTAAAATTCTTTAAGACCTAGAACATAATACAGAATTTCAGACATTTTAAGGCCTAAAATTTAGATTTTGGTATTTTAGACTTTTTAAGACCCCGTGGAAACCCTGTGTAAAAGTGAACCTTATAAAGTGGCCAATGGCTGTATAAACTGTGGCTAGAGTTAATCTAAATATAAGCTTATCCTTATAGCCCTATGTTAATATACACTTTAAGTTAATTTGTGTTGTTAAGTAATGAATCTACCATAAATAGCAGAGCTCTTGCACACCATGCTGTGCGGTGTGAGGTGCCGTCTGCCTCCTGTCTGGTCTAAGTGGCAACGGGATCAATCAAGTCTGCCAGTCAGGCTCTTCTGCCTGAGTCCTCCCCTGGGTGTCAAACACTTAGCCCTCACAAATGGGCACAACTGGTTTCCCTGAGAGCACTTCTTAGGGGCTTAGCGTGTGTGATTTATTCATTCAAATAGTGGCCAAGTACATTGGGGATTGAGAAGTGGTGCTGTTATTTTGGGGGACAGCATGTAATGAAGATGCCGTTTTCAATGTTTGAGTGTACGCACCAGTGTGCATGTGTAGTGAATGTGAATTAGAGGCCGATGTTGTCTGGTCCACAAATAGGTTTATTTTTGCAATTCATTTGCAGTGCAGACTGCATCACCTTTTTTTCTTTGCACCCAGGCTGAGTAAAACTCTTTTCAACTGGGAAGTTTATGTGCATGAAATTATCTTTGATCAATTATTCCTCATTCACAATAATCAAGATGAATCCATGTGGGTTATTTGAAGTTGTGCATCATTTTTGCAGAAAATAAAACATCCAATTGTCGAATGGGAGTTGTTAAGGGTTGTGAGATGACTTGATTTCAAGCACTGACATTTTCTTATAGCCTTATATTGCAAATTAAAATGCAGACAATGTAAATGTTGAAGGGAAGTTGACCAAAACAGTTTGGGTCTGAATGGCCAATAGTTGTGTTTAAGAGTCCAGAATGTGACTTGATAAATACAATACTTAAACATTTTAAAGAGTAATTTAACAGTTGGAAAAACAGTGTTTCACCCTCTTCACTGATTGAACGTTTCTTGTTTGTTTCACATCTGACCAGTTACTTTTTGCACCAGTAACTACTGGACAACTGGAGATAAGTTAAACCACTGGAGGTCAACAAAAGCAAGATTGGTAAGTTACTCTTTAAAAGGTAGAACTATGTGAAATTTACAGTTTTACAAAAAAACAGTTTTATTGGTTGTCCCACAAATGTGTTTGTTATTTTTTACATTAATTGATCAATGACATTATATAAAAAAGGGGTCAATTTAATCACGCATCCCTTCTCACAAAGTAACTGGCAAATCTTCAAATACAGAGGGTTATGAAAAGAATATTGGTCAAGTCAGAAAGTCTAGTCAGAAAGTGTGAGGATGAGTGGTATTCCCACATCCTCAAGACAACCATCAGGTTTAGTTTTATTTAGGAAGCTCAAACTCCCATTGGCCAAAAGTACAAGAGCTCAGTAGGCAGGTCTGAGGCATGAATATGTAAAAATGTACAAATGTGGGAAAAGGAGCATGAATCATTGGTAAAAGCTTTCCCTGAATAAATAAAACTTGAAGAGACTTACACCACATCTCCTGCGTAGTGTCTGATGCGAAAGTCTCTGTCAAACTCCAAACTCTTGTCGGTAGGTGAGAGCTGCAGAGAAAGACAGACAGATGGAGAGAGAGCAGCAAGTGAGCAACAATAAAAACCATCTCAGATCAATACATCAAAAGGTGCAAAGGAGTTTATACTGCAAATCTAGTTCTGCCTCTTCAGACCAATTAAAAACGTCTCTCCCCACTTTCCTGTCTTCAACTGTCTTACCCATTAAAGGACAAAATGCAAAAAAAATCCCTTTGCATCATGTTTTGCTGCAACCCTTTTGTTTTAAATAATTGACATCCAACTATTGAAATAACCAATGCCTTTGATATGACATGCAGCCTAATGTTTAATCAGAATTACACAGCTATCAATGTGCGGAATATTGAAGTATGACAACTTCCAGCAAACAGCTTTGTTGCTGCTGTCAGACCTGTGAGACGCACTCTTTGTTCTAACCATGATAATTATGCATTTAATAGTCATCATCTGTAATAAATCCAATACATCTGTGTTGATACAATAGATGAAAACAAGTGCATCCAATGCATAGATGATTGATAATACAATAACTGATTATCCGATATGCGTGGCTATGCAAGGCCTTCCTGGCACCTGACAGGAAGTCAAGTCTCAGCAGTCATGACCTTGTTTTGGGATAACAATGAATCAGAACAAATTTCTATGAATGCACAAATTTCCCAAAGCAGTACTTAAGAACCAGCACACAGGTTCCTATAAGTTTCATGAATATGCACATCATCTTATGAATGTTATTCTGTAATTAGTTTTCTGTGTTTGGCCTACTGTTTATAAATGTGTGCAAAAACATTAAAATTAAAAAGAAAAGAGAAGATATGAAACTGAAAACCTCTGGAAAGCCCTTTAATCACTAGAGGTGGTGTATCTTTTTGAATCTTAAGTACAGTACATGTACGGTTTTCCCACATCGGGACAATTTGGGTAAATTCCATCTTCTAAATTTATGATAAAAGTAGAATTTCAAACTTACTGTCTGGATTCTGAAGCAGCCCTTTTATCATTTCTTTATACAGCTTAAAACAAACACTAAAAATGATTTGCAAAACTACAAAGCTACTGCAGACCAGATGCAGTGATGCGGAAAACACCAACGCTGTCAGGGTGGCTAAAGTCTAACAGAGAAGAGGAGGGTAAGAGGGAGAGCAAGAAAGGAAGACGGGATAAATACAGTTCAAGAATGGGGGCAGCAAACGATGAGACAAGGAAGAGGAAGAGAAGGAGAGATGAATGGAGGGTGGAAGAGACAGTGCAAGTAAGAAAAAAAGAGTGTGCTAGTGTGATACTGATGCGTGTATATAGGCCAGTTAGCAGGATAGCAGGGTGGGAAGAAGCATGACTAGAAATGCAAAAAAAGGTCTGTCACACCCTGACAACAGCTTCTGATGATTAGGCTTCCGCTTTCATCCACATCTGCAAGCTGCCTGTAACAAGTACGTTTGTGACATGTTGTGCCGGGTACAGTAGAGTTATATATGTGTGTGTGTGTGTGTGTGTATGTGTGTGATTCAGCAAAAGTATTATGCTTTGACATCAGGGACTAGGGGGAGTGTGGGGAGAGGTATCCTGTGCTCTTAAACAATTACCACAGAAAGAGTAAAGGAAAAAGACTGATGTCTCAACGGTAATACAGATACAGAAAAGAAAGTACAGACAGATACATATTATGGCCAAAAGCATGTAAATATCCCTGGTCTGGGCCTTTAAATTACCCAATTATTCCATTTTAAGGGAAATCTTAAAGGAATAGTTTAATAATGTTGCATCAAGGTAAGCATTAGTTGGGGAAGGGGGTACAGAGACAGAAAATAACAAGAACATGGACGGTTGGGGACCAAATAGGCAAGAGACAATAACGGGAAGATGGCGGACCGACTGTTTCAAGTTCACTGTAACAGCACCCGGTGATACAGTGACAGGAAGGGTTACTTCGGTTTGTTTTTCCAACTTGGAACCTATTTTCCTATGTTTTTGTGTCTAAGTGACTGATGGGAACAACAATCTTTGACAATGGTCCAGTATTAAGCAAGATCGCTCTAGTCAGCAGCGGAAAAACAAGCTACAATGTAAGTTAATAAGGCAATTGTTCAATTTGTATTTACCTTCACAAAAGGGCTCATTTTGCCACTGACAGGCTCAGATAAGTGTTCTAAGTGTCTAACAACATTATGGAAGGAATTTCTAAGGAGGTCAACATTTCTGTTAGAGAGTAAGATCTTTTTTTAAACATAAAAACATTTGCGAAATTGCTAAATTGCTAATTGGCTAAACCCACCAGACCAAAAACTAATAAAGTCGACAGAAACAAAATAAAACTATAAAAAGTCATTTTGGGTCGTCTTTCCACTTTTCCAACCATCACAAGTGTGGTTTTGGTTAAAACCACACTTTACATGTAAAGAAAGATATGTTGGCTCTATACACGCTAAAAGTATTGCTTTTTTAAATGGATTCTGGTGGGTTTAGCGCTAGCAACTTCAGAGCTGTTTGTTTAAACAGTAAGGTCTCAAAGGTCAAAGGTCTCTCTCTGAAGGGATCCTTTCCATAATTTTAACACTTAGAATAGTGATCTGAGCGTTTTGTAAAAGGTAAATACAAGCTGGACAATTGCCCCATTAATTTATGTCATCCATATAAATTCATGCATCACCTAATTTCATCATCACATACAGACCTGGCCTCCAGGAAAGAACAGTTTGTTTAGTCTATCTAATCTCGTGTGATTCATATTATACAATGATATACTTCTTGTCTTTGTTAAATAATAAAGAAGACAAATAGCTTAAAAAATAATCACATATTAAATCACATTTGCAATATTGGTGGAAAAAAAAATTATTAGATTATTTCCCAAAATTGTTCGACCCTACAATTAAGTGTGTTCAACTACTTTGGGTCTTTGTGAAAATACTGAATGACTCATCAGACTGCTCTCAGGCACAAACATACTATCAGACAATGACACTGACAGTGAAGGAAGCATCAATCCCCTATGAGATGAAATATTGCAAACACAATAAAAGCCTCACAGAAACGGACAGATTGATTTTAGAGTGCTGAATGATTCAGATCCAAAGCCTGAATCAAAACCACACAGGGCCCCACAGCAAATCCAAAAGAAATTGTTCATTTAAATCACAAAACTATTTACTACCTGGCACTTCAGAAAACTACTGAGGCACTGAAGTGCTTCCAGTGATAGTATCTGCAGTTTTTATTGCCAGCAGTAATGTGTAATCAAAAACAATATTTAATGTTCACAGTTAGCAACACTTTCTATAATGTAGAGCTTTAGAGCGCCAAGTGCCGTTTTAATACGATCTTAATCCTCAAGATATTAATATCAAGCCTGTAGAAGGATTGGACTGTCTCAAGATTAATATATCTATTTGGGAATTAAGAACACACACACACACACACACACACACACACACACACACACACACACACACACACACACACACACACACACACACACACACACACACACACAAATACTACAGACACTTGCAGGAAACAAATACATGAATGTACACAAACAAACAGAGAAGAGAGAGACAGACAGACGGCATGCGCCTGCTGGAAGTCGCACTGCCTCTCATCACAATCCGTCACACCCCAACACACACACACCCCAACACACACACACACACACACACACACACACACACACACACACACACACACACACACCTTGGCAGCTTTATTGTTAGCACATCCTCTGTGTATAGGGTTCAGCCTAGTGTTAAGACTAAACGGGTGATGGAAATGGCTGATGGATGAATGTATGTATGTGCGTGTGTGCGTGTGTTACTGTTTGTGAAAAAGGCGGATGAATAGAAACAGACAAAGGTCAGAATGAATGAGGAAGGGAGGGATATAAAGGTGAGCAAACACGCTAGAGAGAGACCCCCTTATATTAAGAGTTTTTATTTTAAGACTTTTTTTATTAAACAGAAAATATATTGCTTCAGTATTAGTACTAGTATAATTATCAGAAAGGTTTAGACAGGTGGAATAGAAACGGTCAACACCCCGATACCAGCAGGTAAACTCAACTAAATCAGTACAGGAAGGCCCTCCCTTTAAAATAACCCTGGAGCAACACGCTTGCATGCTAGTAATGCTAATTCATGCAGAAAAACACTGAGCAGCTTCAGCCGGGCCACTCCATGAATGTAAAGCAGGGACGGTGCTGAATAACAGCAAATTCAGCAAGCAATCCCAGGACCAGCAAAGCCCATAACATAATATAAAATACCAGTAGCATGATCATTTCTCAGATACATTGTTTGGCCTGTGAAAATGTCAGCGCACATAGTGAAGAATGCTGCAGTTCACTCATTTCCTAAAAGACCTAAAGGTGATCATGGTCATGGAGTCGCAACAGTCCGAAACCCAAAGACGGTTACAATTAAATGAGATAAAGAAAAGCAGATAATCTTCACATTTGAGAAGCTGGAACTCGCTTTAAAATAATTACTTAAATGAATAATCAATTATCAAAACAGTTGCTGATACGTAAACAAAGGAATCTTTTAAATACGTTGCAACAGCAAAATAATAATTCAGTCCTCAACAGCCATCAAATCAACCTCTTCTCTCAACTGACAATGGATTGTCTGTAGAGTAGAAATAATTGATAGCCAGACAGCCAAATCAAGGGATTAATTAAGGAGATACAAAGAGGTTTTAGGCACAGTGAGACACAGAAGAAAGCTAAGGTAAGACAGATAGAGGAGCCAGAAGAAAATGTATTGGCTTGAGCATGAGATGCAGTGAAGCAAAAATTGGTGAAGGGATGTTAGGGTTTTATTAAATATAATAAAGAGAAAGGCAGAACAGAGCAGACAGAGGGGAGACAGTAACATGAGTTGCAGAGAAAAACAGGAAATCTGTGAACAGAGGAAGCTGTGAGGTGAGAAGGTGAGAGACAAAATAATGAGAACACAGTGGACTGACTGTCTCAGGTACACAGTATAGCACAGCACCTTTTGTTAGGGTGACAGGAAAGCACTATAACACCGGGAAAAAAACCTTCCCCTTTGGCTCTCATTACAGTGACGTGTCTTAAAGGTCCCTTAGCATGAAAATTTCACTTTATGAGACTTCTTAACATCGAGTTCCCCCAGCCAGCCTATGGTTCACTAGTGGCTAGAAATGGTGACAGTTATAGAGGAAGTCCTGGGTGTCCTGCTCTGACATTGAGAAAATGAACGCTCAGATGGACCGATCTGGAATCTTGCCGTTTATGAGGTCAAAAGCAGCAAGGATACCTCCCCTTTCTCTGCTTTGCCCTCCTAGAGAATTTGACCGGCCCATGAGAAAGACCCCCACCCTCCACCTTGCCCCACCCTTTCTCCTCCTCAAAAGCTACAGACTCAGACATGGCACATACCAAGGAAAGCTCATCGTGAGACTGGCTCTATTGGCTGTAATACTGCACCAGGGCTGAAATTCTGGACAAAAACTTCAGATACAGTATTAGGGGACCACCAAGGTCTATATTCGGGGTGGCAGTAGCTCAGCCCTTAGGGAGTTGGGTTGGGAACCGGAAGGGTCATTGGTTCAAGTTCCAGTGTGGACCAAAATACAGAGTGTGGATTGGTAGCTGGAGAGATGCCAGTTCACCTCCTGGGCGCTGCCAGGTGCTCTTGAGCAAGGCACCGTACCCTACTAACTAAAATGCTAGTTAACATTAGTAATTAAACTGTTAAATTAAGTTGAAACTGCCTGCAAGCTTATCCTGTACGGTTTGGTAATTCCTCCACTATTTCCTCAACTACAGTATTTTTGACTGATAATGTGATTGAGATATAAATCACATTATTGTAGGTAATGATGATTTTGGTATCATAAATACTATTTCAATTAACCAATATTACAATTCAAAAGATTATATGATTATGGTGTGATATTTGCAAGGATCTGTTTCAAACTATTTTTTTTTCTTTAGTCTGTAGGATGCAATTTGTTGGATGAAACATCTCTGCAGCACTAGAATAATTGATTCAGAATGATTTGACAAATAATTTGTCTTTAACAAATATTGCACCCCCCTGAGATTTGCATAAAGTACTTTCAATTTTGCGATTAATTGTGCAGGATTATTGAAACAATGTGATACAATATTCTCATTTGAACTGGCTCCAAAACTACAATCTGAAAAGCGTAAAATATTTTGTACTAAAATACAAAGTGAATGTTTCACTGTGTGGTCACTTGATTTCATGATTAAGTCTCCATCATTATTCCCTGAACTAAAGCCGGCAAATTCAACTGTTTTCTGTACCAGTCAGTTTGTAATCTCAGATGTGCGAGGACAGCTTTACACCCCAAACACTTTCTGACACTTCAGCCTGCCCTCTCTGCAGACAAAAGGAAACGTGTTGGTGGGTAGACTTCTCTCTGGTAGAACAAACCCACTTTTTGTTGTGCACACACTGTACATAGATTGTTTTGACACTATCACCTCAATCTGACTCTGCCCAACTCCTATCCACTTCTCTCCTGCGATCACTTTTTCAACAATCCTGTTTGCCACCTGTGACCTCCCGCTCTAGCCCCAGGACCAAAACAGCCACCTCATCTACAGTAAGAGGGCACAAGCCAGACCTCCCGATGAGCAGCGTCCGACTGTCTCCAAACCTGTCAGGAACTCACAGCAGGTACCATGGGAGCTGATCCAGGCGGCAGATGAGGAGAGGGGTTTTTCATGCCCAATGCACTGAGCTGCAGCTGTCAGGGTATTAAAACATTGAGGATCGTGCTGAATCCTCACTCTTGACTAGGGCTGCACGTCATGTGGAAGATATGCGTTAATATTGTTGAATATCGCGAAAGAATTGTACTAAACTACTCATAAGAAAATGATGTCTTACTTTCTATATTGTGTAAAATAGGGCCAATGACCAAGACTTGTAAATAAAATAATATCCAATGTATTTGAAAGTGGGGTGGACACAAACTGTATTTTGAAAAGTGTGTGGGGGGGGGGGCTGTCTCCCCTTTCCCCCATGGAAATTACGCCCTAGAGCACAACTCACCTAACACTCATTGCACGGCTGGATGCTTCATGTATCCACAGCTCCGGGCTCTAATAGCAATCAATTACACTTCCCTATGTCTCCTTGCTGCTATTGCTGACCTTGCGCCTCCCATGAGCTAATGAACAGAATATCTCGGTGATTAGCATCACCAACACATGGCCCCTAAAAGCACGGCCCCTACAAGCTTTACCACTTAGCGCAGACCCCCTACATGCACACACACTAACATCATATCCCATTAGTGTGCTACACCTGTGCCTGCCACATGCTGCTGAGACACTAGTATAAAAGTAGATTTGGAGGCAGATGAGAAAATTCAACAAAAAATTGAATGAGGAAGTGAAGACAACAGAGAGCTACTGAAGGAGGGATTGTGAAAAAAACTGAAGAGAAAGTAGGGAGAGGCAGGAAATGAAGCTGCCAGCCAGGATGGGCGCGCCAAAGGAAACTACTGTGTCAGCACATAATTAAAAGTTATAAATAAAAAAGTGACATCTTGGAAGATCAAAGAACAAACAGTGAGACAAGGAGAGTGTGGGGATAAGGGAGTGAAGGAGGTGAGTAGCGCCTAAAACACACCAAGTAGCGGCAAAGTGCAGCTTGCCCGCAATAACACATTTTTGCAGCTGAGAAGCGTGTTTACGTTTCAGCCTGTACAAAATTCCGTGTCACAGGACTATGCTTACTGACTGGCTGCTCTAACAAAAAGGTAATACAAGCCCTAAATATACAAAACTGCAAAGCCCAACTACAGTGCTCAAAATCTGTGCACCTACGCAAATAGTGAAAGCTGAGTTTTTGGACAACAATGGAGCTCTATGGCTGAGAGGAAAAACCTGCAATCAGGCAACAAAGACAAAGAGAAGAAAAATAACCAGCCAGTTTAGTTGTGGTGCAATGACCTAAAAATAGAATAAAGCGCTGCACAACTCGAATGCAGTTTGCTGGCAGGCCAACAAGAGTAAAACATTTATGAAACAAGTTCAATTTCAGCATGATGAAAGTAAAGGTTCTAACAACCTGATGGAAAACAACTGGAAACAGCTTGAGCTTACTGCACCAACGCACAAGCAAAAAAACAAACACTGAAACATAATCCGCAGCACAACCAATTCAAGCGTTTCTCTTTAGGTAACACATCTCTGTAAACAAGCCTGTAGCTCCAATGCATCAAAAGCATCTGATGAATATGCAACAAGGCTGGGAGGCCCGGAAGCCAGTAAAGCAGAATGTATCATCATCAGACTTCAAAACAACATGACACATTGAGATGTGAAAGCTCAGACTAGAAGCCACAAGAGAGTGCATCAGTTATCGGTCTAAACAAACTTCTTTTCCTCTTCTGCTTCTGATGTGTTTAAGGTCTTTTTAAAGACCGTAGCAACACGTGCCTCTACATGTGTGTATGTACGCTGTGTCAGCCACATGTCATGGGTGTGTGGTATTCTGCGCACATGCAGTATCTAATGAATGAATGAATGGTTACAGGGTTAACAGCCAGGACAGGAGCAAGTGTACCGAGTAAAGACAGCGCATCATTCAGTAGTAGGAGCGCGGGAACAAAACCGCAGACACACAGCACAGATTGTGTTACAGAAACCTCGCTTCGATATACTGTATACGTTGTGTTTGTTTTGTTGTGGCAGAGGCAGTTAGGGGCGGGAGTCGGCAGCAAGACGCAAGAAAAATTATTGACATCAGAAACATGATGTCTTACCTCAGCGGTAGGAGTTGCTCAGCAACTGAGTTGGACTTTGTGTTGAAATCTTTTTTTTATTTTTCATAGAACTACAGTACTTCATAAAGCAACAAGCTTGTGTTAAATCATTTTTATAAGAGTCAAAGACGGTTTATTGACATTTCCTGCCAAAAGTCTTACTTCCATACAAAATCAGGAATAAACAGATCCCAGGTATCGGCGCACAAAGCTGTCTTCCAGTCTTGTTTTAGATTACTACAGTACAGCATCTTTCAGTCTAATGTCACTAACATAACGTTGCAACAGGGATAACTTAATAAAAAGACTTTAGTGGGAATAATTAGACACTGTTGCATCTGCTGGGCAAAGTTGTGTGGCCAAATGGGTGAAAATGTAAATACATCTGACAATTTATCATCTTAAAGTTGTTATGGCGACTGTGTTAGCAAATTTACTCATTTACACAAAGAGCGACATTAGCCATTTAGACATTTCATTTTAGGTTGTGTGTCTGGCCACGTGATAAATGTAGGTCTAATATTAATTTACATTATAGCGGTTTTTGTCTCCACCAATACCAAATATATCTGTCTTTTTATGTGCTTAATGCTTCACTGTGTTCACCGGCTGCCGGCTGTTTGCTGCTGGGCCGATGTTACACTGTGGATGTACTGGAGCTTTTTCACTGACAAACAGCTGCCTGCTGCTGCTGGAAATGAGGTTGAAGAAAGCAAAGATTGTGGAGCAGAAAACCAAACACAATGAGCTACAAGAGTCTAAAACAAAAGAACGTGGGGAGCTGTAGTTCTATCACTACAAGCGAACACTGACATTAACCACCTAGTCATTGGATATATTGTTCATATGAAAATATTGATAAATGGAGCCTTAAAATACGCTCAAAAAGAAGTATCACTAGTACAAGTGCTACATCAATCAATAACTACATGTTTATCCATCCTGTTTATACTCTCTCACCAAATGCCTCAAGCCTTTTCTGTCGCTTGATTTACATATCTCTCTTCCTATCACATTTCATAAACACTTTCGCCGTGTGCACCTCTTTTCCTCTCTCCCGTTCCTTTTTCCCCTAACCATTGCACACAGACGTGAGCGACTGTACGAGGCTGGACAGCCATCGTGGGTGTTTAAAGTCTGCAGAGCTCATGTACACTTTGTACCCCCAAAACCTTGACATTTACAGAACTTTTCCAGCCGCTAACTTGCATCATGAGTGTGGGTTGTCTATTTTGGGGTCAAACTAGACAGAGATCGTATCACTTAATATCATAGGGTGCTGGGTGAAAAAGACATAATACTATGATAACAACAATGCTAATGGCAGTATTTTCTCCTTTTCAAATTTCCGTTCTGTGACGAAAGTTTTGTGTCTGTTTGTGTTTTGGCCTGTGTGTTGTTACCAACCGCCCAGTGTGACAGCCAGGCCGGGGGCCTGTTGCACAAAACCAGGATAAGGGATTAAGCCAGGATATTCAAGTCATCCTGGAGAAATTTAGCTTTGACTTGGTTGCACGAAACAAGGTTGAATTAAACCTAGCCAAGTAACCATGGAGATTTATTCTTTGCGGCTAGCCTGGTCCAGAGCAGGTTAACGGCCAGACTAAGATTAATCCTGGAGTCTCATGTGTTAAATCAGCTGCCGCTCTGATCCGAAATAAACGTGTTTAACCGTTATTCCATTGTCTTCTGAATGTGTTCTGATTTATTTCAATTAAAGTGCATTATTTGTCACTATTGTTGTCATGAGTTTGATTTCAACACTACTATAGCAATTTGTTTTTATGGTTAGAAATAGTTGCACTGGCACCCAGATGCGCCAGAGTCGGGACTCTTCCCGGTGGGCCGGTACATTGGGTCGAGAGGACGGCGAGGTTGTTGTGTTTTAAGCGGTTCCCACTGTAATTCTAAGCCAAAAAAGTTTGTCTGTCTGTTAGGTACAGAGCTCCATGTGAGCACGGGCTTTCATGGCAGTGCAGCCAGCATCTAACATGAGCAACTCTGCTGTGCTGTGGAGTAATGTCTGGCGATGTGAGACAAGCGTCTAGCAACATTGTTGGATGCGGCGGTCTCAGCCTGGGAACCAATGTGAACTTGGAGTCTGGGGAGAAGGGGGACACAACTCTCCAGGATTTGTAATTTGTACTGCAGTAACTATTTTTAACACTAGCTGTCAGTATTAGATATTGCACCTTAAATGTCCTTAAAGCTGCTTACAGTGTGTTATAAAACTATAAAATGAGGATTTTGTGCTTATGAAATCTTTCTTTGTCTGTTGATCTAATGAAAAAATTAAAAGTTAATATATATATTTTTAAAGTAGAAGCCTCATCTCTAAGGCACTCTAGCCAAATTAACTTTCATGACAGTTAATTGAAATGGCATTACACACACTGTCTATTTCCTAAAAAAATACCTTGCAGATCCAGTAAAGCCCCCAACAATTCCCACTACTGCCTGACAAAAAGTCCATTATGTTAATGGCCCATGCAACAGGACTCCAGAAAGAACGGAAAAAAGGATCTCAGGCTAGTATTGATTCATATTGGTTCCAGGAAGTAACAGCTGGATCATTGCAAGTTCCAACCTTTGGTTTCCCAGTTCCTGTAGAGGAGCAGGTCAGAGAGCAGCAGAAGGACGACAGCAGGGAGCATATCGACTCCAGGATGATAGCAGCATAGGGAAGCTTCACGGATCAATACACCCTGCAGCACACACAATCTTTTCCTCATCTTGACTCAAGCTTGCTTAATTCACAGTTTGCTTGTCATGGTGTGCTTTATTCACCTTGAACTATGATTTTTTTTTTTTTTCATTGCATGGGAACATTTAGTTTCCAGGAAGCCTCTGAATTGACTTGACTTTCTTCACTTCACTTTGTAGCTTGTTGCTTTAAGTACTTTGATCTACAGTACACTGGCCAGAAATGTGTGTTGTTATCATACATTTTCACTACATCACCACCGCTCTTCTTTCCAGCTCTCTGCTTAGTTCTCCTCATATACATTTGTAAATACACTTTCTTTCACCTCCTCCCTCTCTGCCTCCTTCTCCCTCTAACACCCATTCTAAACACAGCAAAGCACCAGCTCCATAACCTCCCATTGGCTGGCAGTGACATCACTTGTGCAAAGTGTTGAGTCAGACACCTTCTCCCTCTCTCTGACAGCTGATGCCACCTTGTGTCTGTACAAAAAAACTGCAGTTGTTTAAAACAAACATTCCTGAGTTTTATTATCTACTTTTCAGCTGTCCCAAACACAATTTTACATGTTCAACATCCGCGGAACAAACGAAATACACTGACCCCAGAGCAGGGATAACGAGTGACTTCCACCTTATCTAAAGTCATCGGATCCCAAACAGTGAAAACAGCAAAGTAAAGTGGCTTATGTTTTGTCCGTCCAGACCATTAGAGTGAATTAGACAGCAAGCCTGCCTGATTATTAAAACTAACAGGATCATGTTCAGGCGCTAATGGTTACTTCCTGCACGGTGTAATATGCCCTCTGGTGTTCTCAGGTTACTACAGCCACATCCTGCAACACAACAATCTGAGATACTGCTGGATGTTTATATTCATGTTTAATTGCTAAATTTTATACTTTTGCTTGTTTCATTATATTTGCAAATTATGTCAGGAATGTGTGATTGAAAATTTACTTTAAAACCTACACTTCAACTCAAACAAAAATCAACTATTTCATTATATGTTCATCATTGAGACTTTCATTTTATAGATTAGGCTTTTATTAATAAATTGTGTGTACTATATAAATGACTGAAACGATTAACGGATTATCAAATCAGTTGCTGTTTAACTTTATGTCAACAAACAAATTACCAAATTGTTGCAGCTCTAATTGAGACTCCGACTATGTGATTAGTCTTTCTTCACTAGTATAAAATAACATTATAATATAATATTGTAAATGTCATGTAACTAACACAAGTGTGTTCAGTGACTGTGGAAGAAAACATGAGGGAGAGTATGAAGTGTGATGCAGATCACAGACCAGACTGGCAGCATTTGAATCTTTGACTTCAGCAGAAGAAACAGAAACTGTGTAGTTAAAATCCTGTACTCTCTGTTAGTTCATTTTAAAATAACAAGAAGTCTGTATTTAGTGTTTCCTACCTTGCGGCTGGTGTAGTGGGCGTGTTTGGCCAGCTTGCCATTGAGTCCTTGAAGGAAAACCTCATCCGTAACTTTGCCCACATTCATACAGGCTTCGTCCAGCACAGAGAAGATGCCCTTATGCTGCTGCTCCACCAAATCCACAATAATCTGGTTATTGAAGTAATCAATCTAACCACAGAGGATAAAAAGACACTGCGTTAGCACAACATAGAAATACAGCAGACTACATGCTTTAATTTTAAAACTAATTTCCTAACTATTTGTAAATCTACAATGTCAAAGCTCAAAGATGGCATTAGAAATGAAAACAGCCCACCCCAAACATAAAACAAACATAAGTCCTCCTTACATGTTTCCAGGGGATGCCTTCTCGTTGATACTCTTCCTGTTCCTGCTTCAGCACCAGCTGGATAAAAAGTTGCTGCAGCTTTTCATTGCAGTAGTTGATGCAGAACTGTTCAAAGCTATGGAAACAGAAGAGATTGAATGTTAGAGATGCAACTACATACATAAAGTATTCTATAAAGAAAGATTAGGGGTGAAAAATGAATCGTTTTTAAATCAAAATGTAAAAGAATGCGATGAACGTATCGAGAAAACCAGAATGTGAAATATTTAGTTGAATGTTTAGTGTAAAATTTGGTTTATCATTTTTTATTCCTCTTTTTATTGTTTTCTTTACAGTTTAGGATACATGCTGGAATAATGTTACATTTTATAGATTGTTAACAGAAATGTCCTATTTTCAGTGTATTATTAATTCATTTTGTATTACTTTTTTTAACATGATCATAGAAGGTGAATATGTAGATGCTGCTGTTGAATGGTGAATCAGAAATTTCAGTTTACAGGAAGGTACAGGTATTTTTTAATGTAATTGTTTTTTACTGTCATAACTTTAGCTTTTGTGATACATTTTCCGTGTTTGACTGTTCAATGTTCCATGCTTATTAAAAGAAAAACATGTATTGTAGTGAATATTAAACTTTAGCTAAACTTTTTTTTTTGTTAATGATCGCAAATTGAATTGTAATCGCAATATCTTGCAGAGCAATTCAATTTTTCTCCCAAATTGTTCCGCACTTAGATAGACGTAATCATTGCTGTGCGTTGCAACTAATAAAATCAATGTAAAATGTTTTCCATAAAGATGCAGATGTCTCTTTTTCAATTGGTGCAATATTCTGTCTCATCCAAACCTGTTGTTCTGGAAAATCTCAAATCCATAGATGTCCAGCACACCGATGACGGTGTTCTTGCCGTGGACTCTGGCATCGTAGTTTTTCACCTCAATGATGTCATTGATTCGTCCCACAATCCAGCAGAACAGGCGCTCATACATGGCCTAAGGAAGACAAAATATTTAATGTGTAGTAGAATAATTGGTTGCCAGCTGGTGAGCAAGTGCCTTGCTTAAGGGCACAGAGTAGTCTGGCACAGAGAGAGTAAAATGACACAATATCAGACATCTGCTTACAGCCCACAGAGCTGGGTTAGAAACTGCCTGCATACACCACTGCCTCCACAGTCTCCAGCCTCTATCTGGAGTCATAACATTGTGACTCATGCTTGTGTGAATTGCTGTGAAATTATCGCCAAGCCAAAAGTTAAATGTCACAACCCTCTGGGCATCAGCTGGCTGGTGTTGTTTGTTTGTTTTTTCTTTTTTTGTGCAGCCCACTACAGAGAAAGGGCTTTGCCCGACGGATGACCAACAACATTTCATTTTATATTTTACTATCAAACAAGTATTGGGCATTGCCAGACCCTCCTCCACAGTGCCGCGGAGGAGGGTCTGGATAGTCCACACAACAATGCGGAATGGGACAAAAATATTGCTCTGGTTTGTTGGCGTTTCTTTAACCCAATCACAATCGTATTGGGTGGTGCAGAGCTCGGCCCGTAGACGCTTTAAAATCGCCTCGGGAAGGAACTTGTTGCGATGGAACATCTGTATGTTCAAAAGTCTGTTTTAGTCGTGCAACAGAAAACTCAGATTGGATCAGATTTGCCCTGCAAAGATCTGTTGTGCCAACATAAAGAAAGCGGAAGGAAACGGACATTGGCTAAAAGAGCTGCATCCGGCGGATTCCTGACGGCACCAGGCACTTCAATCCTGTAAATTGAACGTCGTGGATTAACACTAATCAAACAATAACCTTGGCTAGAGCGTCCCGCCCGTAGCTGGCCTCTTGTGCCGTATGCTGCTTCTCGATGACGTCTCGACCCGTGGCCACGGTGCGGTAGAGCAGGGCCTTCTCCACGTTTTCTTCTTTGGTGGACAGCAGCTCCCTGATCACAGACACCAGCTTTGTGTTCTCTATCAGGGTCACGTCCCCGTCCACCCCAAATGTCAGGTTGCCCTAGAAGAGAAACCAGAGAGAATTATTCCTAAGTGCTTAACAGTTTGTTTAAAGGAATAGTTTGTAGAAAATGCAATTATTTGCTTTCTTTCCAAGAGTTTAAGTGTTGGGCTCTGACTACTTCCAGCAAGTATCTTCCCATAAAACCACAATTTGTTGCTTTTAGATTTTTGTTTGGGTTTGGATTAAACTGACAAGATATAACAAGGTAAATAAGGTGGCCATTTTCTTAAATTTGGAGGAAGCCAGGCTAGCAGTTTCCTCTGTTTTCAATCTTTATGCTAAGCTAAGCTAATCACATTCTAATTATTAATAGCAATTGATGTTACAGACACAAGGGTGGATCTTCTGATCTAACTCTTGGCAAGAAAGAGAATTAACACAAAAGGGATTGGAAAAGGATTACATTACCAATAACAGTCTTCAACTGATACGTTTCCAAATAGTTAATTTAAGTAATTTGCAAATGTAACCTAGAGAGTCTTTAATACAGTGAAAAGCAGATCAACTGCGAAATGTTGTGATTTTTTTTTAATCGACAAGGCAAACATTCAATTTAACAAGTAAAAAATTGCATAATAATTATAGACGTGTAAAAAAAGATTAATTGGAAGCGGAAAGAACAAGTAACAGGAAAGTAACAGTGTACACTCAGTATCTTGGCAAAGATAGTGGTCCACTTCGTCGATATGTTTAACATAACTCATTTGTCTAAAATCTGCACACTGGGACACAGCTGGCGTAAAGAATTAGCAGGGATTTGGATATTATGGGGTATTACCAGATGTAGGATGGTGGCCAGGATCTTGTAAACAGTCTGAATCTCATCCCCTGTGAAACCGATCACTTTCATGGCATCAGCTACAGCTTTGAAATCAGCGCCATCATTGATGGAAGACTAGAGAGACAAAGGAAAAATGTTGGAGAAGGATGACAACAAAAAACTGAAAGTAGACTACGTTAACATTGACTGGATTATTCATGACAATGTTTAGTTAGTTTTCAAAGCAAGATTGTCATTTTTCTTTAAAAAAATGGACAATGGTTTGATATTTTTTCTGCTGTAGCAATTAGAAAAGTGGATAAACTACATTTTTCCTGAGTGTTTGCCCCGGAGTCACAGGCTTTTCTTTTCTCGCCCAATAAATCTGGCCAGGATATCACATTCCCACAGTTGATTATATTACAAACGTGTGTTTAACTGTGATGTTTTGTTATAAACATGGGAGCAGCTGAGGCACTAAGTGTACAAACCGCCACCTCAGCTGTTTGCTTGTATTGTGTTCCATGACATCAGGCTGTTTGTTGCTGTCAAGTGGTATTTTTCCTACTCATTAAGCTCATGCAAAGACGACAGCACACAGCAAAGGTTTAAATAAAAAACACTCCTCTGTGCAGAAACATAGAGATGATGGTTACTGAAATACTTTCTCTACATGCAATACTTAGTACTCATACTCAAAGGATTGGTGTGGTTTGCTTAAAAAATGATAAACTGTGGTGAGGAAACATCTGTAAGTCGTATGCTTGACTGTATTCTCTCTATGCTCTACAAACACTCACTCAGACTTTTGTTTTCGGGATTTTCATACACTCCCAGTTCTATTTGTTTGTCTGTAAGCTGAATTGTAAGAACCACCTTAATTTGGCCTCCAACTTTGATGTAGTTGTAAGCTGTCGGATCCTTCTGGATGTGAAGAGATCGTAAGAGGGAATCTGGAGCTCCTCTGAGCAGCTGGTGAAGGATCAAAAACATAAACACACTTTACTTACATCACGTCATACAGTACCCTTTGTTGTGTTTTTGAAACATTAGATAGCTATTATACAGTGCCAACTACTACCAACTGTATTTTCTGACATTACCTCATACATTGCTCTCACACTTACCATCCAATACAAACTGTGGCATCATTTTCAACTCACTTAACGCCTACATGTCGGAACAAAAGGCGTCTTGATGACATCCTGACTAGATTCATATTTACTGCTGGTGAATGTAGTCTTTTACATACTTGACAACCACAATACATGATTGCATGTGATTATTCACACATACTATGCTCTCTTCACATGCAAACACACAGACACACACACAGACACACACGTGAAACACAATAACACACGCACACGCAGACACATACACACATACACACCTGGTAGTATGAATGAAAGCTCCTCTCTCCTTCCTGTTGGAAAATGACCCTGGACTGTTGGGGAGAAAAAAGTAAGTGTGACATAACATAACATCTTAAAGCAACAACAAAAAGTGAGGGATGTTTTGTTGCTGTAGCATTCTTCTGTCTGTATGCAAATGCTTGATTACTACCTTGGCCAGTGGTTCCAACTGTTTTTGGCTTGTGACTCTTTAAAGTGAAGCTATGTCTACTCATATCCCATCACAGGCTGAGTTGTAAGAAGCCCAACCAAATAAAATAAAAGATTGTTTCATTTTAATACTTTCTGCAGGAGTGAAATGGGGAAAACTGATTCATGCACTACATATTCAAAATCAATGCATTTCTTCTTCTTTTTTAAATGGCGTGTATACTGTCACCTGTGAAAAGTACCTATATTAACATACTGTAAATAATTTTTAATTCGAATTTTGAGCCCCAAAAAAAAAAAACGGTATTCAATTGAATGGTGACATTTTCTGAATCGTGCACCCCTACAAACTATGGTATAAAAGTTAAAGAAATAAAAACAGTGTCAGCACTTACAATACAATCTTTATTGTAAAAAATTTGGTGATAAAAACATTGATTTTACTATCACTTTGTAATAGGTATGACTACCCTTCGCTAGTTGGCCTTTACCTTTTCCAGCAGGTAGTTGCTGATGTGGCCTCCAATGGGATCTCCCTTGAAGTCAAAGTTGATGTCCATGTACTTGCCAAAGCGGCTGGAGTTGTCGTTGCGGTTGGTCTTGGCGTTTCCGAAGGCCTCCAAGACACAGTTAGATTTCAGCAGCATGTTTTTCACCCTGTGGGAAGGCAGGCCGATAAAAAAGGTAAAGAGGTTGACTAAGTGTTAATATCCACCCGTCACACTTGATCGGCTTGTTTGGTGTCCTGCCAACCGACCACCCACTGCCATCCCATCAGGCTGATTGTTGCCTTTCTTACAGTATTAAGAAAGCGTGTGATCCTTTAGGAGTGGTAGAGTCCCCGTCCTCCATCCCACAGCCAGTGGACTTTATTTTTTGAAATTAGAGAAAATAAAAACACCTCCTTCGTGGCTCCACTATTACCTTTTGTATAATCTGACTACCACTTTTAGAACACGTCCGGCCCCCTGCGGCTAGATATTCTTCCCATTGGCGGTGCAACCCCTGGCACTCTGTCAACATCGTAAAGCCTTTAGTCTAACCCTGCTTACTTTGTTCCAGCAGTGCTCAGTATGTGGAGTATGTAGCATTCAGTAAGTTTAATTAGTAACACTTGGGGCCCTATTTTAACAATCTGAGTGCACGACATGGTGCAGGAGCATTTAGGGTGTGTCCAAATCCACTTTTGCTAGTTTGATGGCGGAAAGAATGGTACGTTTGCTGGGTGCTTGGTTCAAAAGGGGTTGTACTTAGTGTCTTCATTAATTCATAGGTGTTTGGAGCATAACAGGCAATAAACCAACCAATGTGTCATCTCCCATTCAGGCGTGTTTGTACCTTAGAGCATTGCTATTATGATTGCGGATTTGCAACAAAAACACTGCACTGTAATTTTTGTTCTTGTGTTTTACCAGTTTTTATTTTTTTAAGTGTTTTTATGTAAAGCACTTTGAATTGCCCTGTTGCTGAAATGTTCTAAACAAATAAAGCTGCCTTGCCTTTGGATGTTCAAGATGTGACTGTCCATATTTACCATTTTCATCATCTTTGTCACTGCTGTTATTTATTATTGTTATTTTTTAATGTTTATATATTATTGTTTTGTAATATGCTATTTAAAAAAATATATCTTTATTTTTCATTTATGCGTTTCTTTGAATTTGCGGTTTTGTTACTTCACATTTGTAAGGGCATACACACTGTGTTCGTATTTAAAATCATATGAATAAATCATAAATAAAAAAAGTAGTTGACTATAGGGACTACCAGGTAAAAAGAGCAACTTATACTGTGTATACTCGACCCACACGTGCCACTACAGCCTTCTAATTTATACCGTCATAGTTCGTTAGATCAGTAAATAGGCAACTGTTTGCTAACATGTTCACCACATCACCTTTATAACATCATGATATGCCAATGTTGGGTTTTTAGGTTGTTATGCTGTGCACACGTGGTCAAAATTACTAAATATTGCAGGTTAAATACCATGTAACGGACACAGGATTATGAAAACACAACTTTGAGTACAAATCCTGGCCAAACCAGAGACAGACGTGTCTTCTCAGTGTTTGTATAAGTGATACACGGCCAGACCAGTCTCCTATTCAGGTCAGGATTGGACCAGACACAGCTGGAGTTTTTCCATATGTGTTTCCATTAATAAGCAGAGCCAACAGTCTCCCCCAACACTCACTAATAACAGAACAGGAAGAGGGGCAATCTTAGCTGATGCAGAACTCCCATAGATAACAGACACTAGTCTGCTGGGAGCAGTCAGAACTGGACATTACCGAGCTGGAAGGGTTGTGCTCTGTGCGACTGTACACAATGTCCACCCTGTTATATTCTCACTGCAGCGTCAATTCATCATTTAAGACTCACACCTGCAATCAATATTTTGCAAATAACCCGCAACTGGCGCAACACAGTGTTTCGTTTTAAAATGTGTAGGAGCCAAATATGTTTTTAACCAATGATTAAACTAAACATGTTCTGTTTACACAGTACCGCCGACAGTGACTTCATCATATCCGTTTTCTGACTTAAAAGAGAAAATACATGTTATGTACTTCTTTACAAATAAAAGAAATGTCAGACTGACTAGACAGTTTTAAGAAATATCTCACAGTATTTTGTCTCTAGATGTGTATTTTTCAATTTATGTTTTTATTAAAGCAAAATCTCAACGGAAATCTCAATATCAAATACTATAATAATTGCAATTAATGAAAATTGCAATACAAATCCAATCTGTACCCATGTATCGTGAAAGAATTGAATCGGGACAAAAGCACATCGTCCCAGCACTAATTGATGTGAAGTGTGTTTTACGGTTTGTGCATTGGGTGTCACTGTGCTGTTATCTAGGGCTCACGTATAAAGGTAGGAGAGTCGCTGCTGTCATGTTCGACCCAGAAGCACAAAGGGGTTTTTGAGCACTGTGAACCTAGAAGATTGTTTGTCATGCTATAACTTGAGAGTTTGATGTACCAAAGGAAACTGGAAAAATGGACCCTTTCATACTTATGCACGGTGGAAGCAATGACAAGATTATTATTCTGCAGCCGAAGAACAGCTTGCAGATTCTGCAGCAGCAGCCAGGTCATTCTGGGTTAGTCATCTCAGTAGCTTACGTTAACAAACTGAGCTCCTACAAAGTGTGACCTTTATAACATAACAGTTTCAACACATTTTATCTTTATCGCTGACCTACATTTGTTTACAAAGCATATCTCTTGCTTTATTTTTAATATATTTAGTCCATTTCAACACACCTAAATATAAGCCTTTTGTAATTTGGTGCAATAATATTCTCCATGCTGTATATATAGTGGGTGTGGGCTGTCACTTATCAGTGATGTTGTCCAAAGCCTTGTTGAACTGTAACTATATCTCACTATGATCTCAGAGACTTTGACTTCCAGCGGTAATAATTCCTGGAACATGACAATGGCTTCTAACTACACTGGCTGTGATAAGACAATAAAGGTGACCTAGAGAGTAGATCATCAAGAACGGGCACATTTTTAACAAATGTTTCTTGTGGTTAGAAACTTAAGTAGAAACTCTAATTTGAGAGTATCTTTGTAATAAACTCTATGGTGTTGTTTTGACAGTTTTCACCTCACATTAATATATCTCATGTACCTGGGCTCACTTGGATAAGCAAAACATATCTCAATGCAAGGTAGGACTGAGTCTTTGTGATAACATTTACAGAGAATATTTGCTGTTAAGTCACCTAAACAAGTCTGTGCACAGCTTCTGCAGTGTGTTCAGGTTCAACAGTGTCGATAACAGCGGCTCACCTTTCAACTTCAGCTCTCTGATTGGGATTGGTGATAGCGGCTATGTATTGCATTATGTACTTGCTGGCTTCTGTCTTTCCTGCTCCACTTTCCCCTGCAAACAAAACAAAACAGTCTTTGTTGTCTTTTGTGTATCATTTTGCACAAAAATATTTCAGTTCACCATACCAATGTTTATCTCTTATTGACTTTATTAGCCCAAACTATATTTCTGTCTTGGTATGGAGGATTCGTGACATGATCAGGGTTTAGAGGTGCTCAGTTCCTACTCTCACCACTGAGTGGTGCTTCATCCTCTGCATGGTGTCTCCACACTGCCATAGCTTGCAAGCACATCAAAATGTTTATTTTAGAATAAAAAGGTGGATTGCTTGTATTAACTTAACGGAGGTCAATTTTTTGACTTTTCCTCCAGAACATATTTCAGGAAAGAAAAACACCTTAGTACAAGAGGAAATAGAGGATTATTTAGCAAGACGTTTTGTAAATAAGGATGTAAGATAAATGGAGAGAAAATGCTCAGAAGAAATATGATGCAAAAATTAACAAGTGAATTGCAGAATGCAAAAGAGAGCAAAACATCTTTGTGCTCTTTGTCTGGTCCATGCAGAGGGGTGTCCCGTGTTACCTGAGATGACAATACAAGTGTCTTTGTTCCTCCTTTTCATGGCTTTGTAAGCAGCGTCAGCGATGGCGAACAGGTGGGGCGGCCTCTCGTACAGCTCACGGCCCTTGTACTGCTCTACGGTGTCGCGGCCGTAGATGTTCATGGCACGGTAAGGATTGACGGACACTACCACCTCACCGATGTAGGTGTAGATCCTCCCCTTCTCAAACCTGAGGACACATCAAGGGGCCATTTAGAAATATGATCAAATAACAGATATCCTTCTATTTGCATTTGGCATATGTATTAGCACACTGACTCCATAAGGAGACTGCATTTTTAAGATGTGTAACTGTTGGGTCTTTCTGTGTTCAAGCAGGTAAAACACAAAGTTCTGAAACAACACAATCCCTTGTTTTATTTATACTGTAAGCATGCACATGTGGGATGATAAACACATAACACTGCCCTGTTGCAATTCAATGTCTTGGAATATTTTTGTCTTCATACTTTAAAACGGGAATGACCAAATGGCAGACTGCAGTTTGCAGACAGTACACTGGAGAGAGGGGTCTGCCAATTAGTCTTTGATTATTTTCTTGATTAATCAATTAGTTGTTCGGTCTATAAAATGTCCGAAAATGGTGAACGATGTTGAACAGTGTTTTCCAAAGTCCAAAAAGACGTCCTAAAATGTCTGGTTTTGTCCACAACTCAAAGATACTAGAAGGGAAGGAAATAGAAAATATTCCCATTCAAAAAGCTGGAATCAGCATTTTATCATTATTATTTTTTGGGGTTTATGGCATTTAATTGATAGGGATGCTTGAAGACACGGTCAGATTTGAACCTGGGCCACTGCCACAGACTCAGCCTAAGAGGGAATAAATAGCAAGAGCATGGTGCAGGATTTGATACTTTGTTTCCAAGTGGATGTTATCTTCCAATGCACCTACACAGAAGAATTATTGGATGAGTTGTTTCTTCAAAAAACTTGTATTCATTAAAGAAAAATATATAAATTACTCAACCCAATTTATCTATTATCAAAATGGTTGGCGATTATTTAATAGGTGACAACTAATCAATCAATCGATAAACCTTTGCAGCGCTTCGGGACACAGACAGAACAACAGCGTAAGAGAGGTGTGAGAGAAATGACAGCATGGAACAACTGACCTGCTACTTTCTGGCTTTACACTGTGTCTGAGACCGTTTTCCCAGTGTCTACCCAATGCAGCACAACACACACCTTGATCATGTTTGGATTGACTTACAGCTGTGAGTCACTTTTCTCCACTAGGAAGTTTATTAATACCAAGTACCGGTCCAGGCTCACCAATGGGCACCTACACATGTGCATGAGAGTGAGACTAACGCCATGCAAGCCAAGACTCAAACTACTGGCAGGGCAGTCACAGGCCCAGGGAGGGAAGTAGAAAAACATGTTAAAAAAACACAATGATGTTTGCACTTTTTCTAGAAAAAAATGCGCTTTTTGACTTGAATAATACATACAAACATACCATTAGACGTAGTCATTCTTTTTGTTCATTGTGCTAGCCTGGGACTAGTTGTATGTATGGTAAGGAGAGATTGGTTTTCCATACAAGTTCAATATGTCTGTATGATAAAAGTATCCTACTTTGGAAATTGAAAATATTGTTGAAATTGTATTAAAATGGATGGTGTTGATTTTATTTGATCAACGTTGGGTAAGGAAGCAAATCAGACCATCTGGGGGTCCGACTTGCTGGGAGGAAATTTTAGGAACTGGACCTCTTTTTTTCTAGAGATTATTTTTGGGGGCTTTTTCTGCCTTTAATGGACAGGACAGATAGATAAGGAAAAGGAGGTGGGGAGGGAGACATGCAGAAAATCATCACAGGTTGGACTTGAACCCTGGACTTCTGCATTGACCTCTATGTATACATGCAATTGCTCTAACAACTGAGCCAACCAGGCCAGATGGAACTGGACCTCTGTAAAGTTGAAATGAATACACCTTTTTTTTTAAAGACTAAACAATGGCTAGATGCTTTGACTCATTAAAAGAATAGTTTGACATTTGGGAAATACGTTAATTTGTTTTCTGGCAAAGAGTTGCAATTTTATATTGTTTATCCGTATTATAATTAGTGTGATAGAGAGAGTGTAATGGTTTGAATGCAAATGATTGTTTTAGTGCCTGGTGTCTGTTCTGTGTATAAAGATTAATAAAAACAAACATTAAAGAGTGAATAAGTGCATTTCCAAAAAAGACATCCAGCATGCAGGAAATTCAGAAAAGTTAAACATTTCAAAATATTAGAAATGTGTAAATGTAGTTTGATGTAGTAAACACTTGACTGGACTTTATAACAGGCTGAACATTAGTAAATAAGCCATTGATAGTATAAAACTGAACTCATGTTTTCCATCTGTCCAAGGGCACATATTTGCATGTTACAACAGTGTCACAAAAGCTTTTTCACACCCTCTATCACTGTCAATAAGGAAGTCCCTCTGTTGGACACCAAGGTTTCTCCCCATTTCTGTCCACTGTGTTTCTGTTTTTGGACAATAGTGTGCTTCTAACTTTGTGTCAACAGTTTGCGTTTGTCTCTTTCCTGTTTAATCGTGAAAATGTTCCTGCAAACAAAGCCAGAAAAGTTTTTTTAAACTGGTGTGGAAGAACTTGATGTTCCCGTGCACAAAGCCCTGGCCTCAACCCCATCCAACACCTTTGGGAGGACGCTAGACCTTTTTCATCCAACGTTGGTGTTCGGCTCACTGATTCTCTGGTTGCTAGATGGGAGAAAATCCCTGCAGTAGGTTCTAAAATCAGGTGGAAAGACCACCAGATAGACCGATTATCAGGCAGCGTATCTGTATTAATGTATTATTTGCCTGATAATTGATAAAGTTAATGAAATAAAAAGTGGTCCACTTCTTCTCCCCTCCAGCTCTGTGTCTGTCCCTCTGCTTCGGTTTCACTCACCACTGAGTTTGACTTAATGTCCCACCCACGAGACTGTTGAAAGTTTCCAATTCATTAAATAATTGCTTAAAGTATTTAAACAAACATTTGTGATGGGGATTGTAACATTTCAAAATTGTAATTTTCACTTGAAACACCAGTATCAGTCGATCCTTACTAATAAACACACAATGAGATCAACAGTCACACCTGTCTGAATGTGAGCAGTATGCAAGTGGGTTTATGTGTGGAATTCATATACAACCGACATGTATATTTTTCTTTTTTCATTTTGTCCTTTATAGCACTTTGTAATCTCTGGATTTGATGAGCGCTATATAATTCAACTTCATTTTCATTATTATATGGGTGTAATTGATGCCCAGAACATTTGGAGATCTGCTGTAGTTCTATCGTATTTGCTGTGCTCTACTCTCTCCCTCACACAATCTTGCGATCTCGCTCTCTGCCCCAGGCCGCCTGCCTGACTTCCTTCCACTCCAAAGAGGACTAGGATCCCAGTTTCTCTCAAAAAGAAGAATGGCCTCTTTCTTCACAGCTGCCAAACCTAGTCTGCCACTGCCTTGCAAACAAGGCCAAAGGCATATTATTCCAAAACGGTCCTGATAGGCCCACGTAAAGCATTTGTGATTGTGGGCTTGAAGCATTTGCCAGTTAAAAATCAATCAAGCACTTATATTTGCTTAAGGTTTGCCAGATATTGAGATATAATTTCTTCTTGTAAACTTGTTGGTAGAGCTGCAAATCAAGCACCGAGGAGTGTTGATGTCGCTGCAATGAGCACATTTGTCATTCCAGAGGGCCTTGGGCATCAACCAAAACATTAAGAGTGTTGATAGATGTTCTTCTTGTTTATCAGGGTTTCCTAAACCTTGATTCTTTAAATGGTAATGAGCCTTGACCTTTTAGTGGGCACACAGGGGAGGGGAATGTAAAAGTAGGTAGGGCTTCATACCATCATAGAATGCTTATGATTTAATTGAAAAGAAGTACCTTTACAAGTGAAAGAGGGAGAGTGCATAACGCTGTGATGCGTGATTACTGCACTAGTAGCTGGAAACAACAATGCTATACCACAGCTGTACACACTCCCCACATGCTCGTATTAGTTCATCCATTTGCAAGTTTTCATATTGTATGTCAGACCATGCACAAACTGGCACGACTGGCTAACAATGACATGAGACTCACAATGACATGGGACTCACAATGACATGGGACTCACAATGACATGGGACTCACAATGACATGGGACTCACAATGACATGGGATGCTAATGTGTCCTGGACAGGGTGGGACGATCAGGGCATGGTGGGATAAAGACAGGCTTCAGTGTTGTATAATGCTAATTTCTAACTGCCAGAATCTAAACACCAATGTTGCATATTGTGAAGATTCCCACAAATTATATAACATATCATCCCTTTGAATCACAGCCAATCATTTATTCAACAAATGATGTGGCTGTGTGTGTCCTGTAGAATATACAGCATATCAACTCAAGCCCGACTGATAAAGGATTTTTAAGGCGGATACCGATGCAAATATTAAAAAAATCTGATATGCTGACATATCGGCAAACATTAGTTTTTTTAAATCCAGAAACATCTTACAAAACATAAACAGATTTCCCTAACATTAGGTATTTGTTGTTATTCATGAGTTCTCACTAAGGTAATATAATAATAATATATTTTATTGTCACAACAGAACATCAAAATATATGGTCTGATAAATAAAATGTAAAAAAATACAAACTTCAGATCTGAAACTAAAAGTCCTTTGAACTGAAACACATTAACTAAAAAAAAATAAAAAATAAAATATAATCAGTGTTGCCGTTGTAGAGCGTCCTCTGGTGGACAAACTATGCAACGCCAACACCCATAACATGGTTGACATGGGTGTAAATATGGGTTAAATATTAATTATTTTTTTAATTTATTTTTTTAAACCGGCCATTAGTATCCGATAGAACGGAAATGCCTAATATTCGGGCTCTATCAACTATATAAAAACAAACCCATAACAAAGAACATCAACAACTTGAAACAACCATCGCCCAGTTTTTCACTTGCATCCATCAAATGCTAACAATTGCATGAAATAAGCAGGTCCACTAGAATTTCTCTGAGCAGCTAAGCTACCATGCTGCTGGCTCTTCCTCCCCTGGTGCTGCAGAAAAAGAGCCATTGTGCCCTTCCTCCCCTCAGTCAGGAGGCTGCTGTGTGCCAGCTCCATTGTTTAAATGTCAATTGGAGGTCTTTGTCTGAGACGTCTCCCCATACATGGCCAACACAACGAGATGCCCACCTAACTCACATGTATAATAGCTTCTGGGGGATTATTAACAATGGTTTTTACGTGATGGGAGTGGTGTATATGGAGTCCCAGCTTGGGAATGCATAGAGAGAAGGCATCCGCAAACCACACAGGTATTTTCCATATTGGACATTGAGCTGATGCTAATGAGGGTGTTACAGGTGTCACATCTAACTTGTGAACCAACTGGAGCAAAAGAGAAGTCATAAACAAGTGGTGATACTGTTCACATTCAGTGCTATAAAGCAATGAGCAGCAGTGGTTTATGGCAATGTAAAACTGACAGAATCTTTACATGAATGTGATAAAACACCAGCCAGAATACTCTTCTTCTAAGAAGCATTGAAGCTGGTCTTGAGATGTGGAAACCCAGCGCCTTACTGAGGCACTTTTTTTTTCTACAGTCGTTTGTCACCCATTGGTATATTTGTACTATGAAAAAATATTGAATCCGTATATTCGATCCATTTTACCTAGGTTGTAATTAGGAAAAATATCCAACTAACCCAAAAATACATACCTGAGTTAACCACCTGAGCACTGACACAAATCACTGAAGATGTTATCCTGTGGTGCTCTTGAAAGTTTCCATCACATGTGGGTTTGTATATTTTTCATTAATGATTAATAATGATTAGTAACATCTGTTGCATGTTTCTGTCCTTTACCGATATCAGCTGTTTGACAAAGTTGAAATACCATAAAGAAAAACAGTCTCTGGAGCCTATTGTTTTCCTTGACATCTTGTTAATGTCAATGATCTTTGTCGGTGTTTTAACATGTTTTATTAACATGATGGTTTATTGGTTTGTTGCCTGCTGCCCTATGAGCCTCCCAAGGCATCATCATGGCCTTTAGTCAAGTTAGTTCAACTAAAATGTCTTCAGTAATGTCCAACTCAATTTAGGTCTAGGGGGAGATTTCCTTCAACCCTAACACTGCGTAAGCTGTACTACAGAGATATCACTTACTGGAAGATTAGTAATATTGCTAGATTCAGTTTTAAGAATAGCATTCAAGTGTGTTGGGGGTATATATGTATAAATATTATCATCAGGAGTGTCAGTGTGGCATTGTTGTTGCCATTTTCCCAGCCAATAACTAAACATCACACACTGGACAAACAAACCGCAGTCTAACCATCCAACATCAACACAACTCTTTGTGACGCTGCTGCACAGTTTAGAGCAACACAGGCAGAGTTTCAATTAGTGTAAGGCCCACAGGTGCTCTGGTGTTTTTCCCCACCTCTGAGTTTATAAATAGCATCTATGAATCATGTTTGTGTCTGTGTGTTCCATGGAGCGGGGAGAAGAGAAAAATCAATCAGTTGGAGCCTGTCAACCGAGATACAGGGTTGGCTGATCCATCTGTTCCACTCTCATTTAGAAGGATTTAAATGGGCACACAGAACAGAGATTAGAGAACCTTATGGGCCATGATAGGCATAGCAGAAGATTTCATGGAAATGAAATTTAAATTTGGTAACATGGTCATCTGTTTGTTTCCTAACTATCAGACTGAATTGAGCAATGTGAAGCCACGGGTTGGATAAAAGGTTGAGATATGTTTTAAAGTTACCATGACATGGTGCTCTTTACATGCTTTTATATAAACATTAGTGGTCCCCTAATACCAAATCTAAAGTCTTTTTCCCAAAATGCAGCCTTGGTGCAGAATTATAGCCACTAGAGCCAGTCCCACAATGACCTTTAAGATGTGCCATTTCTGAGTCTGTAGCTTTTGAAGTGGAGGTGGGGGTGGCCTTGACCAACTGCCACTTTGCTTGTTTGAAAACCATGATTTCTCTCTTTCACGGGTGGGCCAAATTCTCTGGGTGGGCAAAGCAGAGAAAAGGGAGGTCATAAGGGGACTTGTCCCTTATGACCTCATAAGGGGCAATAAAGCAGATCGGCTCTTCTTAGATTTCATTTTCTCAAAAGGCGGAGAAGAAACCCAGGTCTCGGTTTACACCTATCGCCATTTCTAGCTACTGAGTGACTATAGGCAGGCTGGTGGAACCCATATTAACGTTAAAAATCCTCAAAGTGATTTTGATTTTGAATTGTCACGCCAAGAAGAGGCGAAGAGAAATAGGGAGGAAAGATCAAGCAAGCAAGCAGCAATCATAAACTGTGAGACCTCTGATTAATGGTGTAGAGTCAGACTCCCACTCAAGGATGTGCTGGTTATTACTGACAGCTTTTTAGATTCTGGAAAGAATTAAAACATCACCCACTCTAAAAACTTCAAAAACCACGGCAGGTTGGTTGTTTACATTTTTGAGACAGTTGACTGGACATAGCTTTGAATGAACCCATTCATGTTGTGTTTTCTTTGGGGTGTTAATAGTACAGAATAGAACAAAAACAATGCAGCGCCTCAATCATTTTATTTAAAACGTTCTGGTCCTCCATTATGTGCAGTTTATGACTTGAAGTTCAGTGGGCAATTTGTTTGGTTCTTTCGGTTTAAAACCACATCTGCACGTATAAGACAAAGAACGAAGTTTGTGTTTTTTGAACAAAATGTGTCTTGGTAGGTGTTAGGGTCACGGTTCATGAAAAACCATCTAAATCGTTCTGTCTGCTTGTCTCGGTTCGGAGCGTGTGTGCGTTGAACGGTTCGACGTATCCGCAATGTAGCCTCGTGCCCATATGTGACCTCAGGCAGTTTCCCTTTTGCGCGAAAGAAGAGTGAACATGTTACCAACAAAACGTACAGCGAAAGACAAAACATGTGAGACCGTCCTGCCAACCTGTGCACATTTCAGCATTAATGTAAGCTGGAATGTTTTTTCTCTCTAAAGCCGCTGAAGTGGCTGCTGTTTCAATCCTGTAGGCTCTCGGCAGCGGGCGGAGCTGCTGCTCACTTCCCCCCGCTATTGACGCGCGCACGCACACAGGCACACACAGACACACACACACACAGACACAGACACAGACACACACACACACACTGTGGATGCAGGAAAAAACAGAGATGTGACGTACAGGATGACCTAAATTGAGGACAGCTACGCTTGTTATTGTAAGTGAAATGATAAATTAAAGTCCAATAAGTCCAGGTGGGCAAGTCCAGGCCAGGCCAGGCCAGGCCAGGCCAGGCCAGGCCAGGCAATGAACAATGTAAAGATCACAAGCCACTGACAGACATTTTTGGGAAAACTCAGCCTACAGAAGTTTTATTCTCCCCAAAACAAGTTTTTGTTTTTTTTAAACTAGACTCGACTTTTAGGTTTAACATATTGTTATTAAAAAGATGAGCTTAAAGTGTTCCACTCTTTTTATCTTGAAGGATAACATTTTTGAAAGAGCTTCACTGAAGATGAAAGTTTGATACATGCAAGTTATTTAAATTGATAACCTGTATCTGCGTGCTAAAAAAAGGTGGACGAAAAAAAAGAATGAATCTTTTTAGATAAAACAGATGTTGACAAAGTTTTCTTTCGGGGACATCATTTGCAGTTGGAAAAAAAGGTAATACATTTTAAATTGCAAATGTTTCAAAAGCAATATCGTATTGTGATGACATCGTATCGGGAGGCGTCTGGTGATTCCCTCCCCTAGAAAAAAGGCACACGAGTAGAACTAGGCCTTTTGTGTACATAGAAAAAGTCTTAAATGTTTGAGTTCAGCTCATGAAAAATGGGGGCAAAAACAAAAGTGTTGTGTTTTAAATTTCTTTTTGGTGTAAATCAGAAACAGACAACTGTGCAAAGATGTGACAAAGCAACTTTAAGGATTAGTCTTACACAAAAACACAGGGGAACTGTGACCGATGTTTTTCACTCTACCAAAGAACTTTGTCTGCCCCAAAAATACCAGAGGAACCCTAATGCCACACACACACTGATGCACAAACCTACAGCATGTATACACATATGCGCACACACTCCCTTCAGATGTGAATTACAGAGCAAAGCCGAGCACAACCACTGTCTCCAATCTTGTTTGGGTGGGTCTCTTTTATGGTTAACTCAGGGAGGAGAACAAGTGATTTAAAACATTTTCTCACCAACAATGCCGCCCTTCTTCCCAACAGAAAATAATTAAGAGGCAAATGTGAGTAAAACAATGATGTAAGAATGCCACCTTCAACATCTCTACCCTGAGGCTGGACACACGGGTGTAATTGTGACATAATTGTCTGCTTTTAACACCCAATAATTCCAAAATGAAAAGTGCCGCTTAGTATACTGTGTCGATGATGCATCAGAAAAACTTTAGCACTCTGTAAGCTTCTGCTCGTAAAGCTTAGTTCAAAACAGAGTAATAGGGTTTAACAATTTTGGAAAATAATCTAATTGCGACCCCCCCCCAATAATGCGATGGCAATTTAATTAATATGCAATTATGTTTTAAGCTCTTTTTCTTTATTATCTTTTATTATTTTATAATTTGTCTGTATTATTCAACAAAGACAAGCAATACATCATTTTATAGTACGAACAACACAAGTTAGATTAAACAAACTGTGTTCTTCCTGGAGGCCAGGACTGTCTGTGATGATGAAATTAGGTGATGCATGAATTTATATGAATGACATCTTTTATTTACTACTTACTACTAACACAGTAATTAAACATAACTTAATTAGCAGAACTTTCATGCATTTCTGTCACATCTACAGCAGTCAGATTCACTGTGTTCACTGGGAAGGAATCCCTTTACATAGGTAAGCACTTTTAATGAGATTTTGAACATGTTTAGAGGCTAAAAACCCCTTAAAAACTTGCTCTGTTTAAGCCTGTTGGGTGCTAACGTTAGCGGGAGGATAACACGGTGTAGGCAGCACTGATTGGTTTCATTTTTCTCTCTACTGACAGCACTCCAAATTTACAAATAACAGAGCTACGTGTTGGAATCAACCGGAAATCTCCTTTGACTGCATGTATTGACTTAAGCCAGAATAAAACCCTTCATTTTATTAAAATGGCTGTAAAGGTTTTAAACTACAACTCAAAGTTGTTTAAATGACAGAAATCTGCTCAAGGTACGGCGTAGCGTTAGCGTGCCATGCTTTCTCTGCAGAGTGCAGACTGATTTGCTCTCACGAGTCATGTTACCAGATCACAGCCTTTGCGATTAGGAAATTGCATTTTAACATATCGCGATTATATTGCAAATCGTTCAGCCCTAGTATAGAGGGCCATATTGAGCGGGCATGTGTCATCATCATTATGTGTTTGAACTTCAGGGTCATTGTAGGAATTTATAAGGGTCGAGAGATAATCTGCATCTGTTCCACTTTTATCTCAGAGGTCATTACTAGCACTTGTTTAGACCAACAGCAGTAGGCTATGCTTTAGAGCTTATCCCCGTGGCTGCTGGCTGGGTTAGATATATCTTGTGATTCAAAAGCTGGTTTTCTTACAGAACAGCAGCCAGGAGTCAATTTGAGAAAAAAAAAATATTATTGTATCAGAAGAATGTTTTATCTGTTCTCCAGGTGCATGCAAGTGCTAAAAAACGAGAAGGGGGAATGTGCAATATATCGATATTGTGACACTTAGACTAGATATCTTCTTAGTTTTTGGATATGGTAATATGACAAGAGTGTTGTCTTTTCTCAGTTTCAAAGGCTCTTCCAACTGTTCTATTATTTGCCTCTACTCATTCAGTCATTATAGCCTACAATAATATTGAGGTATTTATATCATGGTATATGATTTTTGATCGCTTAGCCGTAACGAGAAGATAGTTATTGTAGTTTAGCCATAACTGATTTGCACAAGACGGTCAGCTCTAGCAACTGTGACACAGCTCAGGGAGGAAATGAAGATGAGGTCTAGTGGATTAGTGGGTAAACTTGGCTCGTCATTAATATGTGACATCCATCCATCCATCCATCCATCCATCCATCCATCAACTCTCTATGACAGTTACTTCTCCTTTGTGGCTAATGAAGATCTACTCTGCTCCAGTTTTCGTTTTGGGGACGCACCAGAACAGAGTCAAAAGTGTTGCTCTACTCCACTCTTTCATGTACAGTGTGACAGAGGCCTCCTTCACGCTCTGCAGCCGTCAGACATCTGGGCTCTGCATTAGGGGATTTTCCGCTGCTTTGTAAAGCCTGCTTAGTGCTAAACAGCAGCTCCCAGACTGTCTGCAGGAGATGCAGCCCATCAAAACACATAACACATCCACACTCCCCCAGGCACACATATATCTCCTCCTTAAATCAGAAGAGGTAGTGTTCCTGCTAACAACACAGTTGGCCTTGAGCAGGGAGACAGATTGTGTAGGACGTAGTCATACAAGTCTTGTTGCAGGCTCACAGTGATGTTTTCGAATTTCAGGCAGTGTCTGCATGCTCGGTTCCCTGTGAATCCCTTGTGCATGTGCAAATCATTTGTCTCCACCGCAGGAATGGCAGAGTACACCACTGACCGTGCAAACCACTATGTAGAGACGTGACTAATGAGTGTAAGTGCATTTAATGGCTATACCAGCCATTAATATCATTACAAAATGTTAATAATTATGACTTTAGGTGTTTACATGTTTGGAGTTTTGTCAGACACAATACATGCAACAGCTGAATATGATTCATTGCATTGAACATCACTATGATCATTTTATCGTTTTTTGTTGTAGTTTTTTTACATATATCGATAGTGATATATCAATACTGTGATATTGATTGAAACCACATCATTCAGTAATAGATTCTAGATGCTTTGAGTAGTGTGACTGTCACATTTTCCAACTTCAAATACACACTTTACAGACAGGTTAAGGCAGAAATTCCACATCAGTTTCACCAGCTTTAATAAAAAGGCTCCCAGCTTTACATTGCGCTACAGAAGTCAGTCTAAAGTCAGATTCCACAAGAACATTTGAATGCTCAACATCGATATCAATTTCACCTCTACATGAAGGACATAGGAGGTAGACCTGGGTGTGTTAAGTTTACATTAAGGGAATTAAAATCTTCTAAAAAGGCATTAATGATGACAGGAAATTATTTAGCTAAAGGTAAATCTTTGCTGCCTGCCCTCTGGAGGCAAAGGAGTTTAAGAACAATCATCTTTAAGTTGCGGCGGCGACAGCGCAACAAGCACACTAAAAGACAAAGCCATAACACTTGAAGTGTACTTAGCAGCATATGTTGCTTCCATTCACACTACAGGATGTTCCCATGAGGCTGGCAGGTCTGGATACTTATGGGAAATGGGAGCCATGTGTAAACAGCCTGGCTGAAGATCAGGTGGCTAACCCTCCTTTCTTCGCCGACTGGGATCGCAGCCACACACACACACGCACGCACGCACGCACGCACGCACGCACGCACGCACGCACGCAAATGAACGGCGGGGTGGTGGGGGGGGGGTTTGGACCCGGCTGGTAGCCTCATGCAGAACTTGTTTATGTTTTATCATACTGGCCAAAAGCAGCTGACGTAAAAATCCCAGGGGGCTCAACTATGAACAAGGATGATTGGATGGATTTGGAGAAAAAGAAGAGAATGGAAACAATACAAATGAACCGCCAGACATTAGTCAACATGCTATTTTAGGAAAGCACTATTATTTCTATCAGGGCTAAAAGATGGACAGGGAAGAGCTCAAAAACAGACAAAGAATAACAGCATGAGAATAGACAGAGTAGGGAAAATGAACAGAGATAGAAACAATGAGATTGATAAGACAGTGGTGGAAGTACTCCAAACCTTTACCCAAGTAAAAATACCAAGACAACAGTGTAAAAATAGTCCAGTACAAGTGAAAGTCCGGCATTCAAAAGTCTATTTAAGTATTATCAGCAAAATGTAGTTAAAGTATCATAAGTTTGGGTGCCCAGATAGCTCAGTTGGTAGAACGGGCGCCCATTTACAGAGGTTCGACTCCAACCTGCGGCCCATTGCTGCATGTCATCCCCCCCTCCCTTTCATGTCTGTCCTGTCAAAAATAAAGGCCAAAAATGCCCCAAAAAATATTTTTAAAAAAAAAGGCTCCTGGCCCCAGAGATCATATATTACATTACTCATATTAATGCATACAAGGTTGGAGCCCCCCGTCAAAAGGTCACAAGATCAATCTAAGAAGTTAAGAGATGACCAATGAAAACACACTTTCAATGTCTTGTGTTTTGCTTGTTGTGTGAGGACGTGTGAAGAATGACATGTCATTCATATTTGTGTGGGTAAAATTGGAATGATAATTAAATAAACTTGAATTTGACTGAGGAAGGAGGAATGAAGTTCTGATAAATCCCCCTTTGGTGGAACTGCACCATTGTCAAATTAAACTCTTAAATTTGAAAAGTAGCTAGTCACTGCAGCTGCCATAAATGAAGTGCAACAAAAAGTATAATGCTGTTGTGTTGTTGTAGAAGTATTACTCAGCATTACATGTGAAATACTCAGGTAAGGTACCTCACAATTGTACTCAGGTACAGCACTCCGCTACTTTCAACCACTTTTTAAATATTTAAAAGTGCTTTAAGTAGTTTCAGTAAAATGTGTTTGTGTGTGTGTGTGTGTGTGTGTGTGTGTGTGTGTGTGTGTGTGTTTGTGTTGGAGAGAGAGATGTAATGGGAGGTGCTGGCTGTGAAAGTGAGTAAGCTGTTCCACCCCCGTCGCGGCTCAGGGCACAACCCCAACAGGTGGACAAGAGAACAATGCAACAGTGAAGTGGGCAGAGAATGACATCACAGCAAGGGGACCAGTAACAAACAAACATACACCAAAAAAACACCTGTAATCTCTCTCGCTCTCAAACACACACACACACACACACACATACACACACAGACAAAGACACAGACAAACAAACACACACACACACAAACACACCAGCCATCTGAGGCAAATGCATCATTAGGGATTCACACACGACGCCACATGATGCAAGCTGATTCCTGAAAAAAATGTAACGCGCACTGCTTCAGTGAACGAGGATTAGATAAGAGATAAGAATGTCTTTTTTGTGTATGTGTGTGTGTGTCACAGAACAAGGCGTCTGTGGTGTTGTGTCTGTAGTTAATGTTGCAGACAGAGGATGCAGTTGCTTGTTAAATCATGAGCCAGTTCTAGTGTGACGCCTAACAACATTAAATCCTAGTGAGACAGTAACTGTTGGGAGAGGTGAAGATATTCTTTGAAAAGGTAATTATTGGAAATCCAGATTATTAACAAAATCCAAGAGACAACCAGGATTTTATTAGTGTTTAATGGAGACTGAAACTTTAATTTCCTTACTGACAAATGGAGTCATCAAGACAGTTTTCATTATCTCATCTAACATCGGCCCGCCGATCGTCGGTCGGGGTCTAAACAGAACATGGTGGGTCATACAGTATGTTGCCGCTGTTTGAAAACACAATGCTTTCTTCTTCATAAAACGTCTCCGACATCATCCCATTTTTATATACATTTTTATTCATTTACAGTAGTAAGCTACAGGGCAGCGTCTTTCAAACCATGAGCTGCGCAAAAGAAAAAAAAAATTGAATGTGTCATTGTACCCAGCACTTCTGAAAATGCGCTTTCGAATGAGTATCTGTCTCCAGCACATTTCAAACCCAACTTACGCCCATGCGTATGACAACATATTATATAGAATAAGAGGAATAAAGTTATAAGAGAAAAAGGGGAGAGGTAGTGGCCTAATGAAATGGAAAGATGACACAAAGGCACCAAAAATAAAAAAGAATAAAAACTTGAGTTTGTGCTAAATGGCCTGCTCACGACCCCGCCTGCCAACTCAGGCAGTCCACAAATGAGACGTCTCTGTGAGCTGGTGAACTTATTTTAGAGGGGAATAAAGCTCCACAAGCACAGCCTCTGTTTATGTAAGGATGGTGATGTGTTTCAGATTACAGGCGGTTGTATGGAAATTTTTGTGGCGAGACTGGACTTTTCACTGCTGGATTGCAGGGGAGCGGGCCTACAAGGCGTTTCTCAAAAAGCCTTCAATGAATCAGTCAGTTCAGGGGTGACTCTCTTCGTCTTCATGATTAGCCCACAATCTCCTGCGAGTGTCAGTCTGAGGAACTGAAGCAACACTTGCATAAGAAGTTCTCATGAAGTTTTGACCACAAAAATATAATAAGCATATTTTACTAGCACAATCGGCCAGGTCCTGTCCCTTTAAACCTATGATTGTAATTGACATTGTACTCCTTTGTTGATGTTCTTGCCAAAGGGAAAGAGCTTCTGGAAAATAAGCAAGAAGCAAACAGGAGAACACCTCTGTCTCAGCGTTCATCTATAAATATTTCTCTTCCAGTCACTGACCAACTCTAAGAGGAAAAAACTTTAATAAGCGGGTTGGGATTAAATATTCTTAGAGGCATTTGCTGCATAGTATAACCCATTTTCATCTTTGCTGCACGGTAAGACTATGTCAGACAGAACTGTGTGTCCTGCACATGGACTTGGGTTTTGTTGCTGAACAATGAATAAAGGCGTGAAAAAGCAAATATGTGAGCTAAGGAAAGGACGCTGGGCTAAACCTGCTTGGGTGCAAAATGCCAGCAGTTTTAACCTTGAAAGATCACTGTGTGGCACAAAAATGTTTTCACTACGACCTAGGCTTTCCCTTAAAATTAAGACTTACATTAGGCTTATTTATGGAGCCCAATCTAAAAGGAGGAGTACAAAGTCTGACCCTAGACCTTAACAAGCCCTACTCTACCTTAGCCACATGGGTACTTTGAGCCCTCTGATTATTCTGCAGGATGAAGAGAAAAAGAGTTGGGTTGTCCCTTTCTGCACCAAATTGTTCTAGTCTATCTATCAGTTCAAACAGGAGAGCCATTGTTCTTTAAAACAGCACATGCAAACAACCTTCCTGTAATTTTATGGTGATATCCAGTAGGGGTGCACGATTCAGAAAATGTCACAATTCGATATTTATTTTTAGGCTTAAGATTCAACTTAAAATCGATTTTATTAAAAAATGATTCTCATTTAAAAAGAAAACGTTACACAATGTGTAAATGTAGTTACCTTTCCCATGTGATATTTCACATGCCATTACAAAATAAAAAAAACATGAATTGATTTTTGGAATTCTATAAATAGATTTTAAAGCTGTAGAGCTTCAATCGAAATAAAAATGTGAATCGTTTTTTTTGCACACCCCTGACATCCAGGAAACACTAGAAATGCAACTTTTGACAAATTCTTGAATTGTGTATTTTATGCAACTCTTCAAGAGCATGTCTCAATGCCACCTGAGAATTACCTTCCCCCCAACACACACACACACACACACACACACACACACACACACACACACACACACACACACACACACACACACACACACACACACACACACACACACACACACACACACACACACACACACACACACACACACACACACACACAAACATGATGTGCCTGTTGGCACACAGGAATCCCAACTCAGCTATGAAGAGGAGCTGCAGGAAACAATGAAATGTGAGGAGCAAAGGCGAGGGGAAATGCCAGCGTTCCTGCTTGCCTGGCCTGCTCCATATTATTAGAGACTTCCTGTTCAAAGTCCTCTTTAACTCCCCATAGATGGGTTCAAAGGTCAAACCACTTGGAGCAGTTCATTCAGTCAAACAAACAAGGGCCTTTAGAATTTCACCACAATATTTTCACTGATTCAGACATGATATTCTATAGATGAGCTAAGAATATTTAGCCTCTTGTATATTTGCATAAGATGTGGGTTGCATACCACATCTGGGCAAATCCGTCTGTGTTCTGTTTTAAGCGGACTTAAAATAGTGCACACATTTGGGCTCCAATTGTGTTGTGCTATGGGATATAAGCCCCACCTAGGGCTGGGCGATATAGAGAAAATGAAATATCACAATAGTCTTGATCCATAGCTTTATGTTGATATTGCATGGTTGGCTATTAGTGCTTTAACAAAATGTTATTTACACAATGAGATTTTTGATAAATATTCTTCAAAAATGGTAAAGGGAAATAATAGAACAGCTAGTCTGGTAAATTCAGAAAATGACATCACTTTACTGTATGGCAGCCTGTAAAACCAGGAAAAGACAACACTTACTATATTACAACGTCCAAAATCTAAGACGATATCTAGTCTCATATCGCGATATCGACACAACATTGATAAATTGCCCAGCCCCAGCCCCATCTGTCATATACAATTTAAAAACAAATCAAAAGAACTTCATTTTTGCTGTGAGGGAACTTTGTTTGTGGTCAGCCCATTCAAAGACAACATACAACAATACATACATACATATAGAAGATTTTGGAAGAAGAATAGAAGAAATCTCCCCATATTTATTTGGGAAACACATGGAAGTTTAGGAATTTAGGAATCTTTTTTCCTGGATTCCAAGAGACAGACAAAACAATGCTGTCTTATGAGAACATTTAGTGGCAGTAAAAACGTGCTGAGCACACAAACGCTAAGCGTACTGGACCATCAGACCTACACACTGCGGATGCCTTTCCTCACTACGGTTAGTTTGAAATGGCTTCCTGTAATTTGGTCTCTATTTATCTGTGTATTAATCAATCCATCCTGCTGAAAAGCTAGTTAGCTTGTGAGCAAGACACTGAATTCCTGTTATTTGTAAGGAAACTCCTCGGTAGCCAACTACGCCTGACTGGCATCCCTGTGGGCATCAGTTAAAATTCAACTTAGAGAACCAGAGAGCAAGCTATATTTAGAAAACATCATGTATTTTGATACTATAATTCCCTTCAGTCTGTAACCTGCTGTATTTTCCTGCCATGAGTCATTTTTAATCAGCTGATTATCCTCCATAAACAAATGTTCGCCCAATGGGCTGTGCCGCACAGTTTCAGCCCAAGAAATCGTATGTGCTGACTGGTCGATTCAGGCAAATTCCCAAGACCCTACAGGAATTTGGCTTGAACTTTATCCTACCAGACATCTCTACAGAGAGACTGGGCATTTGTTGGGCTTTATTTAGAGACAGGGAGGCTCTCTGGAAAAGGCCACGCAGTTCAATCTAAAATCAAACAAACTAAATGTTGACTTGAACAACCACGTCTGCAGTCTTTTCCAAATCATTCCTCACATGCAGCCACTTGGGGACTTGATTACTAACTCAACGTGGCAAGCATCTAATGGCACAAGTAGAAATCCCCTGCGCCGCAGTGTGATTTCGTTGGTTGCTACTCAACCTTAGGCAATGGTAGAGTCGCTAAATGACGGCTGGCTGCACACCAAAGCCCAGCGTTTGACCTGCTTCAAAAAAATAATTGAGGGATTTTCAATGAGCAAACCTGCTGAACATTTTCCTGTAAGAAAAAAAAAGAAATACAATCATTTTGTTAAGTGGGTCTAGACTAGAGTTGAGCGTTTGTGTGCTGCAAGTCTTTTTTTACGATGCCAAGCATTTAACTGTTAGGCAGTTTCCACATGTACTGTAGTGTAAAATACACCCAGGAGAGATGCGCAGACGTGCTCCTGCCCTACATGTTTTGGATAACCGTAGCAGGACAAATGGAGACCATTAGATGCCTTGTGCCCTCCTGATCCCTCCTACAAGCGATCCATCCACCCAGGCAAACACACTACCACATGCATACATGCGCGGTGAGCTCTAAGACTATGGGAAAGGGAGCAAAAAGGAAGCACTCCTGGCTGGTCACACCCTCTACAAATAACAATCTGCACACGGCATCTCCGGACCGAGCTGTCTAGCTGGAGGGAAAACAAACAGGCCTCATTTCCCAACTCTGTCCCATTTTCTGCCTGATGTAGTCTGGTTGCTCTCAGCCTTCTTGCCTGGCTGCCAGAGCTTCTGTCCCCACCACCACAAACTATCATTTAAGAGTTTTGGCAATAAAACAATGTTGACCAGAACTGCCGTGTCGTCAAAGAAACATGCACACCTGCCAATCTCTTCTCTCATAAATTTCAATTTAAGGCGGCAACTATTAAGTTTTTGTATTATTGATTCATCTGCTGATTATTTTCCAAATTATCAATTAACTGTTTAATCTAACAAGCATTAGCAAATAGCTTTCATTGTCCAACTAAAACAAATATGTTCAATGTACTGTATAGTACAACAAAGTGAAGCAGCTAATTCCTCCATTTAGGAAGATGGGAACATATACTGCATTATAACTACTAGGCATCTTTGGGATTTTTATGCGTCGGAAAATCCCAAAATATCACAAATAAAGAACCAATAATTAGAATAACTTGGAATTGAAACTTCTAAAAGGTGATTTTACATGATAGTATTGTCTGTACTCTCTTAGAGTCTTAGAGTCTATCATCAAAGTAATTTCTGCCCTGACAAGGACTTCTCATACACAACCCGCCTTTCTGTTGTGACACATTTCAATATATTATAACTCTTCAAAATCTCCATGCAGGCAGACCTTGCCTTAATGTTCTACATTTCCAAGAACACGATGCAGAATAAAGTGTTTGGAAATGCTGACACAAACTATCTAAAAGGCAGGAGAACCACAGTGGATTGGATTTTAAATATCAACAGTTCCTCAACAATTATAAACAGGGCAATGCTTGCTTATAACAAGCAGATGAATGGCATCTTCATTTATCACCCTGATGGCAGAAAGGAAATCACAACCTTGATGGTATGGAGGACATTCCTTCTTGTAAGTAGAAGTAGCCCCTGTAGCTCACTCTAATTGGCCATAGAAAGGAAAACATGCCGCCTAGCCAACAACAGAAACCTGCATTACCTTAAAACCCTCCAAATATTTATTTTACAAGTCACTGCTGACACTGCGTCTAGAATACTGGCTTGCAAATTCACTTTGCAGTCAGCACCGAGAAATGATGTTAACAAGTGAGATGATGACAAAGGAGATTTTGTGAAGTGTTGTCATGCAAACAACTACAGTACACACAGCCTGCATGACACACCAAAATAATATAAACCAGATCCAATACACAAAGAATCCAGAAAGAAAGAATAATCAAATCAAACAAAATCTGATTCTCAGGCCTTCATGTCTACAACAACATTCCTCTCACTACAAGAGTTCTGCACATAAACAATGTGTGCCCATATCTTCTTGTATAGCCTCTTGTGGCCTCTGTATTGCAATGTTGCAATGTCGTATTGTTGCAACATTATAAATGTAGTCTAATCATCTTATCAATTAAGTCTTATCTTATAGATCATTGATGAAGCATAATGATAACCTAGGAAAATCTCAGTAATGATTAATTCAATAATCCATCTTGCCTTCTTTTCCAGGCAGGTGTTTAGACAAAGTTGTTGGGAATCACCAGAGGCCTCGCAATACATTATCTTCCTGACACAATGTCATTGCAATTTTAAACATATTGCAATATTCTGTAATGTATTGCAATTTATGACTTTTTTCAAACTTCAAATTTTCCCCCATTTAAAATGATGTCCCCTGAAAGGAAACTTTATCAACATCACATTTTATTTCAAAAGATAAATGTCTGTTTGTTCATATCACTTCAGTTTTTTTGCTGCGAAATGGAATTGCGAAGCAGACAAACTGAAAATGCATAAACGTTGATACTTGGCGGCTGTGTATCAATACAGTATTGCCACAGAAAATATCGCGATACTATGCTGTTTTGATTTTGTTTCCCCATCCCTAAAAGTTAGCAAACTTAAGCATCTCAAAACACCTGTAGATGAACACAGCCCATGTCATTGTTAATCACCACATACCACAGAGAAAAGAAATAGTACCCACTTCCCACAAAGAAAACCGCTCACTTACTGAAAGATTGTAGGCTCTAAGATAAGAGCACACACATAACACTTGATTCAGTGAATAATACTTGTCGTTTTATGCATTTAAGTCCTTGATTTTGGTTCTAAGCATGATATTCTCAGACGCTTTTCTATCAAACGTGGACAGCTTACTTTTAAAGGTGTAAATATTGCACTGTAAATATTGTAATGTTATCAGTTAAACAACTGTTCTATCACCTGCCCTTGTGTTGTCAAAGACCTACTATTAAGGCAGCTTTCTCTTATTGCAAAGCAGTTTTCAACTGTAGCAAACTACACTAATGATGTCCTTTTTGACATCTACTGTACCATGACTGTGTCTACACACACCACGTCCTGCTGAGCACTAAAAGCTCTTCCAAACTCAATAATCAGGGATCAGTTTGCACTCATTACAGATGGCAGAGGTGAGGAAAGGAGATGAGATGTGAAACTGATTCCAAGTCACAGTTCACATGAAACGTCATGTTAACACAGAACTGATCTCTTCATTCCCAAGACATGCTTAACATGCTGACAATGAGCCACTGACAACACAGCTGATAGGAACCGGTCTGCATGATATGTGAGTGTGTGTCTTGGGTGGAGTCTCAAGCCACACACACACACACACACACACACACACACACACACACACACACACACACACACACACACACACACACACACACACACACACACACAAGGGAATTACCGGTTTGATCGAAAGAGGGCATTACATGAATGCAGCGATTGTAATGCAAAATTACAGACTATCGTTGCAGGTGAAGTGAAAGACATGCTGGGTTGTTTAGCAACTTGTTTTCATTCATATATTTTAAGTAGGGACCAATGCCAAACAATAGAAGAGAAACAACACTGAATGAGACAGGTAGCACCTGTTGAGTGGCTAAAAATAACACATGTCCGGCTAAAATGATGCTAAAAAGAAAGTCTACTAAGTTTTTTTCTGACGTGTTTCTCAACCTTTATTCCCTTGAGCATTAGTGGACTTAAAGGAGGTAAATGGCCGCTGCACGGTTGGCTTACCTGAGTTTAAGGTTAGTCATGAAATCCTCCATAGACACGTTGTCCAAAAGCACAAAATCTGCTTTTCCATACTCCAGGCTCTCGTGCTCTGCCATGCTTCTATAATTTTTCCTCACTGAAGCCCGTGGATGGAAGTTTTAACAAATTGCTTTGAAGTGCCGACAAAAGGTGAACATTGGCGGGCTTCTGAGCACCTACTCTCCTCAGTGGTCAGCAGTGTGCTCGATGATTTCAGGCATGTTTGATTAAGGTCATAAACTGTTTCAAAATACCTATAGCTTCAAGTAGGTAGCTTAAATTATGCGTTTCTTTTCCTTATACGTCCGGCGTTTCTGTTAGAAATAGCAAATGACCAAAATATCCTCATGCCCATACAAAGTGTCCTCTTTACGCAGAAATGTAACCTTTCCGTTACAATGTGCGCGAGCTCCGTCAGTTTTCCTGGAGTGTGTCCCCGGTCGTCCCGGCCGACCATCCACCAATAAGATTGAAGCCTCCTCTCTCTATCCCCGCCCCCCGCCCTGTGGAGAGGTGTTGGTCAGACTGGTCAAATATTTCTGAAGACCACTTCTGCACTGTTTCCTGATACATATTTCAGCGATGACGGGGCCACCTCTAACTTCTGAAACACTCGCAGAAAAAAAACGTCATGTTTTGGCCTGACGTTTATGATGCCCTCTGTTACCATAAAAGGAAAGAATAGACCTCCACAGAATTTTCTCAATGGGGGATGAATGGCAGTTATGGCTTAGACTGCAGATTTCTCATTTCAACCTACTGAGTGGGAACTGTTATCAGTTGACCTAGCAGGTGTGTAACGCGTTCTTTGACCTGCCCATGTTGACTGGGAATGAGGCCTCCTGTTTAAAAAGCTCCTGTACAAGAAGCTGAACACCGAGAACAGACTGCCACCAGCTACCCGGCAGGCTTACACTGATGTTAGTGCCCCATCTGGTGTAAAACACAGGCAAGTGCCTTTTCAGATAGATAGAGAGATAGATAGATAGATAAATAGATAGATAGTGTTAGTTGATAGATAGATATAAATTATTGATAGATAGATAGATAGATAGATAGATAGATAGATAGATAGATAGATAGATAGATAGATAGATAGATAGATAGATAGATAGATATTGTTAGTTGATAGATAGATAGACACAGTACAGGGGCTTGGACACACCTTCTCATTCAATGCGTTTCCTTTATTTTCATGACTATTTACATTGTAGAGTATCACTGAAGGCATCGAAACTATGAATGAACACGTGGAAATATGTACTTGACAAAAAAGTGTGAAATAACTGAAAACATGTCCTATTTTCTACTTTTTTTAAAAGTACCCCCCCTTTGCTTTTTTGATAGCGCTGCAAACCCTTGGTGTTGTCTCAGTGAGCTTCATGAGGTAGTCACCTGGAATGGTTTTCACTTCCCAGGTGGGCCTTGTCAGGGTTAATTATTGGAATTTCTTGCCTTATTAATGGAGTTGGGACCATCAGTTGTGTTGTGCAGAAGTCAGTCACTCTGTTTTGCTGAAACTAGCAACAATGTTGCTGACAATAAAATGTCAGAGAATATTGAAAAATGGCAATCATAAGTGCAAAATTGTGTCTTCAAATGTGATCCTTTGGCCAACTGACAGGCCTAAACCCAAAGATATGAAGTTTCTGAACGCATAAGACAAAGAAAAGCAGCAAATCTTTACATTTCAGAAACTGGAACCAGAGAATGTTTTATAGAATTCCTTGAAAATGACCTTTTTTCAAAATAGTTGATTATTAATCAATTATTTAACTGATCAGATGACAGAAAGAGTATAATATTATGATGCAAACATGCATATCAAACCAAATTTGACTCTCTCACACAACTTTGTAATTGTCTTTAATATAATGTAATCTTCTATTCTCTTTATACGTTTAGTGGGACAAAAGCTCAGCTCAGTTCTGTCTGCTAAACAACATCTGGGAAAAGGAAAACTTAACTTGCACGATGGATGAATTTTTAACTTCCATCTGCCTTCTGGCCTGGTATCATCCGTGAACAAAGCAGATTTTGTGCTCTGTGAGCAGCCAAGATGACAGCGTTACAAACACAGCCACAGCTCAGACAACCATCTGGGGACAACAGTTGCACAATAGTTATGAAAAAATGATTTCTCACTTACTCATTATATAATCTCATAAAATGACTGCATGAATAATCTGCACATTTTTGGAAGAACGTGTAATTCAGGTACAGAGGCCTGGGGAATTTTTTTTCATGCGAATGAATTATGTTCAGCAGAGAAGTTTATATTTTTACTGTAATGATATGTGTAATTCTAATATAAAATTGTTTACTGTAAATGAAAAATAAAAAGTAGATGGAATGTCATGCGAGAAATAGGAAAAGTAAAAGGACTAGGAAATAAATATGTGCTATGTATGAAGGGAACACTTTTTTTAAAGATGATTTCTTTCGCCTTAGTTTACACACCCCTACGTCAAATTCCCATAGAGGCAGGCAGATTATTTTAATTCCAAAGGCCAAGGGAATTTTATCAGGATGCATACTATCAGGGATCCATGAAATAACTGGCCTTTAAAAATAAAAATGTGCCTGCCTCTATGGGACTTTAACATAGGGGTGTGTATACTTATGGCATTAAGATCAATTTCCAAAAGCTGTTTTTTATTCCTCTTTTTAATCAACTTTAACATGGGTGTGTAAACCTATGCAACCACTGTAATCTCATTAATCTAAATAGTGAACCCTATTTGGTCTGCTTTGGGTTGAATGTACAACATAGTCAGTGTGGACTAAGGAACTGTTAATGAATCCAGGTGCATTAAAGACAAAAAGAAAAATCACATCCATTTGTGAGCAGGAATAAGTGATATTGTTTAAGTCAATAGGTTCTGTGTTTGTTTCTGTGTTTGTTTGTATCAACCTGATTTCATGCAGTTGTGATTTGTGATCTTGGTTTTTCTATTTAAATAAAAATATTATTTGGATCATCCGCACTATTTTTTTATTGAGAGTTGTAATGCATTTTCAAGTGTTTATTCCACTCTCATGCTCATGAATCATTTAAAGTGCTCAGGTCATGCTTTTAGGCATTCCCCCTACCTTTATTGTGTTACATATCTTTTATGTGCATGTAAAAGGTTTACAAAGTGAAAGTTAAAAAGCATAAAGTCCCCCCTCCCCCCTAAAGAGCCTTACCATCTCCAACAGAAAACACTGTTCACAAACGGCTCCAAACAGCTCTGAAGTAGTCAAGCCTTTACTTCTCTGACAAACATGCGTCATTTTGCGTCACTTTGTAACACACGTTCTAATGCTCGCCTGGCTGCCAGTGTTGCACGCCCTCATACTCTGCTTCTGACTGGCTAGTAGTCCTACCTTACATCCAATTTCAACTATAAGAAGCAGGCGATGTCTGTAGTACCTGTGATATTAAGAGACTACAATAAATATAAGTGCACCTTGTACTATGCAGTCAACAGTTTGCTGTTTGGACCAAAGCCTGTTGAGGATAGAGGCCATGCAAGTGCTGGGAAATTAATAAATCATTACATGAGAAATCAGATTAAATATGGCTAAATCGCCTTTTCAAATACTGGAGACCTTCCAATCATGTTATCGTTCTTTATATCAGCATGCCAAAAAACTCAACCACAGTCCGAATTCGACCTTACATACAGTGGTTACATCAGTACGTGAGAAAGTAAAAGCTCAAAGGAGAATGTACAGCAGCTATCACTCTCACTTTAGGGGGTTTCTTTTTACAGACCAGCTGCAAATGTAGACAGGTTTTGAGTCTGTGTGGTCCGCATGGAGTGGTAGTACTGTAAGAGTTGTTCTTTTGTCCGTACAGTTACTACACACTCACCACAGATGGATGAAGTGTGAAAACGCTCAAACCAGCATTTGTGTGAGGGCTGCGGATCATGCTGAACAGAATCTATCATCCAAATTAACATTACATAAGTAGTAGAGAGTAAATCAGTCTTTTAAATTAGAGGCAAACCAGTGATTTTACAGAAGAAACTAGACAAGATCTTAATGAGTTTCTCTTTGAACTCTGAGATCACAGCAAGCCGAGGATATCATTAAATCCAGGTGCTATTTTTGCCCTGTTCTTTCACTGACATGGACCCAAACAAAACACAGCAAATACTGCTCATAGACCAGAGTTATCTAACGACTACTTATACTGCTCACACGTATTAGTGCGAACTAATCAAACCAAGCCCAACACTACGATCATCCAGTAGTTCTTCACTGGAAAAGACAGTAGTTCTTAAGAGCTTGAAATATGATTGCCCCTCCCTGGTCCCTGGTCCCTGGTCCCCCCCCCCCCCCCCCCCCCCCCCCCCCCCCCCCCCCCCCCCCCCCCCCCCCCCCCCCCCAGGAGCACGGTCTCTGTGTGCAGCTCCTATGTTGGCAGGTTGTGATGGTCAGTGTGAGTAAGAGCACCAGGCCAAAGGTCACAGAAGGATTTCCATTCACACTACTACTACTTGGTACTACTACTTCTGGCTTCTAGATAGTGGACATGATGTTCCTGCCTCGGTACTGCAGTTACAGTTGTTCCTGTTGCTATGGAGAGTTTATTATCAGCCTTTTGTTTGTATAAGCTGAGATAAGAAGAAGGGCACTGTTGGATTCTTTCCACTCCTCGATGTAGCTGTGCCGGCGTGGGGGTAAACATCCTCGTCCGTTTTCTGTGTTTAGATCAGCTGCCGTTGGCCCCTAGGAGCTCCAGGTAGAAACTGAGGAGTGACTGTAAAATGAGTGTCAGGGGACATCTGAACAGATTTTCTAATTTAAAGAAGGAAAGGAGTTGGGTTTAAGAGATAAGGTCTAAATCAAGTTAAATTCAAGCCAGATGCAGTGTTTGGTTGATCCTTCTGAACATTCCCTTTAAGAGTATCAGCTTAGGATATCATTGCTCAGTGGTGGCAGAAGTATTCTGAAACTTTACTTAAGTGATAAGATAAAATAAAAAAATAAAACAGCAAAACCCCAATGAAAAATTAAAAGTTCTGCACTAAAACTTTGCCTTAAAGTAGGTAAAATGTACTAAAGTTTATGAAAAAGTACTGATTATGCAAACAGCTCCCTTTCAGAACGTCATGTCTTTCATATGCTATATTATTATATAAGGAATTATTAATCAAGAAGCATTTTAATGTTGTAGCAGGTTTAGGTGTAGCTCATTTCAACTGTAGGGTAGTTTAAAACAAAATCATTTTGAGAACTTTTCATTTAACAAACATGAAAGCACAGCAAAACACATACATTATTACACACACACACACACACACACCTTTGTGGGGATCCGTCATTGACATAATGCATTCCCTAGCCCCTTACCCTACCCTTAACCATCTCAACTAAATTGTGGGGTCCAGCATTTTGGCCCCCAAAGCGGTCTGGACCCCAAACTTATACTTAACTCCTGGTTTTTGGAACCCACAAATGTAGTTAAACAAGAACACACACACACACACACACACACACACACACACAGGGCTGCTAAGTACGTATACGCAGAAAGTGCTAGACAGTAAGTACGTGTATGAAGTGTAGAAAATGTATTACAAGTACCTAAAAAGTATATTACTTTTTTTTCACTGCCATAACTAACATGCTAACATCTTTCTCTCTCCATATAGTGTACATATGAGACACAAAAAGGGAACAGAAGCTAGTTATCTATTATTAGAACTCTGTATAGGCTCTCCCCATTTAGCTGCACGAGCCTCACATTTCCCTGATTGCAAACAACCCCGGAGACGTCTCTGTCTCCCCATGGTGACCTCTGTCTTATTGGGCTGTGGGCCAAAAGAGGAAAGTTTTAGAAGTGAGATCCAGCTCGTCATTTGCTGGCACAAAAGTGCCGTAACACAAGCAGGGTGGGAGCTTCATGAATCTTTCAGTGGTAAGACTTTTTTAGAGCCTGGAGGTCTGATGACTGCAGGGTAGAGTTGCTGAACTCATCACCAGCTTCAGAACAGATCCAGTGACAGTGACGTAACATTCAAAAAGATTTGTTGACTAGCACAAAATAATAGAAAATTGTCTTTGTTTAGGGGCTCACTAGTCTCGCTTTGCCAGACCTTCCTCCACAGCACCGCAAAGGAGGGTCTGGCTAGTCCACACAGCTCTCCAGGATGGGAGAAAACCGTGCTCTGGTTTAGTGGCCTTTCTTTACACCAATCACAATCGTCATGGGCGGCACTAAGCTCCGTACAGAGCCGCTGATAAATCGCCTCGGGATAGAACTTGTTTTGGTGGAACATGTACATTTTAAAGTTGTTAGTCGTGCAACAGAAACCTCAGATTGGACAGATAGTCCAGCTAGCTGTCTGGATTTACCCTGCAGAGATTTGAGGATCAGTTAACCATAGTCCTCAGAAATCCACCAGAGTTTAGAATTCCGACACAGCTTCTTTAACATGCAGTGGGAGGCCAGTCCGCGGATGAGGGGCTCGGTAAGAGAATCCTCCATAACCAGCTGATTTTAAGTTTACTAGGGGAAGGACCAGGAGACCAGCATCAGGGGAGCGGAGAGTGTGTGACGACCTATATGATGTAATAAGCTCAGTTAGATAAGGTGAAGCGGGTCCGTGCGGGTCCGTGCGAGTCCGTGCGCACGGACGGGTCCAGCAGGCAGTCTAGCTAGCTGTCTGGATTTACCCTGCAGAGATCTGAGGAGCAGTTAACAGTCCTCATTAATCCCCCGGAGTTTAACATTCCAACACAAAGAAAGCAGAAAGAAACGGACATCAGCGAAAAGACATGAATCCGGCAGAATTTCCTGCGGCACTGGAGACACAGACTAGGAGACCACATAAAAAATAAATTAAAAATTACAGCAATGAAAGACTCACATGAAATGACATTAAAAGCAAACAACTTCAACAATTCCCTGAATAAATACAGTAAGATCAGGTGAGCAAACCGCATTAAAAAGTCTATTTGTCCTTGTTCAAAACTGATGTTTCTATTGATGTAAAACATCTCCACTTTTTTCTCCATTTTCATCCCACACAGCTGAACCCCACAGGGATCCCCCACTGACTGAAATGATCAATCACCTGATCAACTGTAGTCTACTCTAACACGCCGTACGCAGGATAAAACAAAACACAGGAGAAGCTTTTGTACTTAAGATGGTCTTTATTATTATTAATTATATTGTATTCACACTTTGTACAAACATTTCAGTCATAACAAGTGTAGCTATAAAAATAACCTTTAACTTACTGCATGGTTAAGATCAAAACACATATGGTCACAGGACACTCTTTCCTCATATGGCACAGTGTAATAAGCAATCTGAGACTGTCCTTGCTTCATTGGATCACAGATTGAGATCCAATAATTGAGAACTCAAACACAACATGCACTGCCTTCTGGGGTTTAATAAGCAAGCCTCTATTGAAATCTGCTAAAAGCATCAAACCTCCAAAACAAAAGCATGACAAATCTTCTGGAGGCTGTAAAACCTGGTATACCAGAACTATGGGCCCTATGTAATAATCTCTGTCATTACTACAATTTAATGCACAGAAAAGAGCGGATTACATTCAGCATGGTCCAAAAAAAATAATGTTAAGATAAAAGATAACACAGTATCTTACCAGTCAACGTGAATACAGATTAAACCTGTAAGCATGAAATATCAAAATCAAATATCAGAAAGCCACCACTCAACTTAAAAGTCATTCAGTTGTTCAAGTCTGTTCAAACAGTACTTAAAATTTTAACAAGGTTCAATATTAGTAATATTAAAGATTCTTTCAAGCATTTCAATGAAAGGAGCCTTTGGGTGAAGATGCTACAATAAGTCTTGGGTGACATTTCCTACAAGAGGATCTCTTCCAGTTGTTCAACAACAGGTCTCTCCCTGTTCAACTGTATACCTCCATATGTCGCTCCTCAAACGCCAGCTGCAATTGCTTTGCTGCATATTTAGGGTCTTAACCTGCAATATTTAAAACCTCCTGTTACTTTGCATCCCATCCACTCACATTCCCACTTTTTTTCACCACACCGATAACATGCCGGGTGCTGCCTCTGTCTCGACCTGCATGTGATGCAACATGTACTCAGCTAGTTGCTGTTTTTTTTTTTCCACGATGAACCCAAATGGAACAACAGGCTAAAGCCAGACTAAACAATAAGAGGGCACTCTGTCTGCTTTACTCTGGAGAGGACCTTTCAGTGGAAGAAAGAAGTTTGGCGCCCACATCTGCCTTGACAGATGATGACATGGGAAAATGAAGACAGAAATACTGAAGGCTTCATGGTATGTACTGTAGGTTTGAAGCGCACATTTTCATTTGGGCATCTTATGGATGCTCAGATCTAGGGGCTCTTTACTGGGTATACACCAGTCGTCGGCCTCTTGCATTACTTTGTAGTTCTTCAGAGCAGTTTTGTTGTACACCGGCAACCTCTCGATGGAGTCTGTGGACAGCGCCTGGAGGGTCAAGAAGACAGGTTTAATTACAAAAATCCTGTCACGCCCGCACCGGCTCATTCTCTGCAGAATGTTTCTGTTAAACAAAAGAGTGATGGCACAAGGCAGTTTTCTCTGTGTTGCCAACAAAGTATCATGTATGATCAACATGCTGGCTCACCTTCAGGTAGATGACAGCGTCTGTGCCGTGGCCCTCCATGGAGTAGAGCTGCAGGTCGCCCTGGAAGTACTTGGCATAGAGGCGCGAAATGGGCAGACCGTAACCAAAACCAGCCTGCATGGAGAGAGAAAGAGGGCGTCAAGGGTTTCAGAAGGCTTTAGCCGCTGTCCGACCGGAGGGATTTTTGCAGTTCCTAGCTAGAGCTTAACGTTCCTAGAACCCTTTTTTTTTCTTGTGTTCCGACTGGACCAATTAGGGGATTATTAAGTGCCGCAGTGGCTGTCACTCTTTCAGCTCCTACTTCAGGGCAGGGTCTTTTCCCTTTTCCGCAGAGTGGTGGTTAGATGGCTGTGTTATAATAACAAAAGGTCACTTCCTATTGCCATTTGGCCAGTGCGAATGCAAATGGAAAAAAACGGTTTAGGGGGAGAGTAGTTAGTTACTACGTTCCTGTACTACTTGGTTGGAAAGAGGTTTTGTTCTTTGGTAACACTCATTATTAGAGGAAAAAAAAAATGACAACAGGATTTCCATCTTGAAATAGGAAAGTTAGTCTAAATTAGAGGCTGGCTATAAGGATCCACATGCTTGTAGGCAGTAGAGAAATGACACCAAAAGGTATTTGGTACGACATTTGTTTTTCAGTATGTGTAAGTGAAATTGAGTTAATAAATGAAATGCCACCACTTGCATCTCTACTTACCAGTGGAGGCCGTGTGCGCTCTCCGATGTGTGGAGCAGGAGCTGTGGAGTACATGTAGCTGAAAAGGTTCTCGATCTTTCGAAAGGGGACACCGCCACCCTTGTCGCTCACCTGTACAGACAGAGGCGGATACCAAGTGGTGAGAAAGGAGAGAAAATGACTAAGGTCCTTAAATACATGGCATCTACTTAATTCTTTTACTTAATCAACATTTTCAATGCAGAACTTTTACTTGTAACAGAGTATTTTTACAGTGCGGTATAAGCACTTTTACTAAAGTAAAGGATCTGAATACCACCATTGCTCTTTAGCTGTTAAATCCTCCACTACGTTCACCAGCTATTCACTAACTTTGTCTCTCATGTGTTTGGTCTTCAACAAGTAGCACACGGTGGGTTTATTTAAGCTTTTTTCCCGCTGAAAACAGCTGCCTGCTGGTACGTACAGTACATTCAGAGTGTACAAACACAGTTGTAAGAAGTAAAAGCGAAACAATGAGCTGAAAGATATTAATATGGACTAAGCTAAGGGGAATTGCAGAGTCCGGTGATAACCTGTAGATTTGTCTATTTTTATTTTACACACTGAAATAGGATAAACTGTTGTTTAGTGCAGCTTTAAGTCCTTTTTTATTGTGTGGTACATCACTGACGTGTAGGTATCACAACAAGCATTAACATGTCCTGGTAACAACATGGATATTAAGGCATGAAGTCAATCTTCTCAGAGCTTAGTAGCTTTGCGGTCTGCCATAGGATTAATTAAAAGGTGAAGTCGTCACATAACAGGTTTAGAGAAAGATTTTGGCACAATCATAGTCTGGAGATAGGGCTGGCAACGCCAGACTAGAGCACTAACAAAGAAATGGGTGGTATTCTCAGCTGTGAGAGCAGAGGTTGACCCCATTTTGTATTCAATAATGAATTTAATACCACACTGATTTGAACTTGGGTGACAAAACAATGTAAAAGAGGAACTTGAAAGGGTATTATCATTAAACTGTGCTGGTTCACACTTAGATTACAAACATGAAAACACACTTTCCCATTCCCTCCCACAGAAAATTCTTAAACTCTAATCCGCCTGCTGTTAGTGAGTAATGTGAACATTACGGGAGGAATCTCCTGGGACAAACAGACAGAACATGCAAAAACAAAGTTCCCACCAAAAAGACTTCTTGTGTGTTGTACAGACTTGACAGCATCCAAAAAGTCCCTCTTTCAATTTCTACATTTACCAAAATACCACAATTGTTTGTCCATTTCAAGAAGCTGTACTGTAACTTGCTACCCACCTTGATGGACATGTCCTCATCTCCAAGTGACACCAAGACTTGAATGGGTGGAAGGTTGTTGCTGTTGTCATGGGTCTCAATGGTGGCTCTCATAGCATTCTTCGAAAAAGAATAAAATGCCATAGTATACAAGATCTTAATGTCATTTTAAAGCATTATAAAGTACATATTTAAGTATTTTTCATTGTAATATCTGTCAGTCTATAATTCAAAACTGTAGGATGTGTCACACCTTGAAGAGCTCAAACAACATGTGATAAAGGTGAGAGGGCACGTATTCGATGCTTATTGGATAGTTCTTCTCCTTGACTGCAAAAAACACACAAAGATGAATCATTCCACCTCATTTCAAATGCATTATCCTCACCACTCGTGGACGTTTTCCATCTGAGGCAATTATTCTGCAAAGCTCCGGTTTTACAGTTTGAGAGGATGGAGAGAAAAGGGTCTGTGTCAATATTGTCTGATGCAGTCAGCCCGGGCTCATTCAGCCTTTACCAGAGCTTCAGTGCTATAATTAGAGGCCTCTCAGGTCCACCTGGCTGAACGTTCGATCTACATACAAACACTCATACTGTATGTACACACACTTTTCAAATCCCCTGAACAATCAACGAGGATATTTGCCATTTGGAATGTCGGCGTTAGGGGGAAAACCGGGTTTTGAATTGCCAGATTAAATTAAAGTAAGCTTACCACATATCTCCTGTAGTATCAGATCTGGGGAGCGCAGGTAGTACTGTTCACATAGCATCTTGGCACTGTTGAAGGCATCTGACCAAAAAATGAGCAACAATGATGTCAGAAATTATGGTTACAATACAGAAAAAAAAGGAAATATTTTGCAAACACATGGTCACAATACAAAAAAACAAAAACAGAACTATAATGCATTTTTAGTATTTACCCTGGACTACATCTCCGACTTGACAGTGAGGGTCAATGCTCCCTATGGTGTTTGGGTGGACCGGGTTGAGGGTACCGTCAAAAATAAGAGCTGGAGAGAACAAAAGAACCAAATTAGGAAGAAGAGAAAGCACAAAGTGTGTTATCTGTAAATATTGGACCATCAACACACCAAGTTCAGCAAAAATTAGAGCAGGGGATCCTTTGAAATGTTGCTAACATGATACAAGTTTTGGTACTGATATCAAGAAAGCCTTGATGGCCACGGAAACCATGGGTCCCGTAAAATATGACAACTATAGTATTTGTGAAACAGCGTTGATGGGGCACTAAATTTGACGCATTTACTGTTTATCAGACCCCTGATGAGACCAGAGTTAGCTGGCTTGTAGACCCCGAGGACCCTCTGCCTCACTCCCCGCTGCTCGGAACTACTTTGCTGGGAGGAGAGCAGCTGTAGAAACTCTAGTTCTGCCTGCGCCATCCCTTGGCACCAACGTCTAACCTGTGTAAGGGCACCAACAGAAAGTTTGCTGATCCGGAGGAAGGGAGCTGGGGTGGTCTGGGATCAGCAAACCTTCTGTTAAAGCGCTGACACATCACCGCGATTATCGGCCGTCTGACAGTCTGGCGAGGTCGGTGACTCAAGTCTGTTCGGTGTGTCCCGTAACGTCGTCTGTCGGTGGAGCTGTCGGCGTTCATTTTGACCGATTTGACTTGTTGAAAGGTCCTATGACATGGTACTCTTTGGATGCTTTTATATAGGCCTTAGTGGTCCCCTGATACAATATCTGAAGTCTCATCCCAAAAATGTAGTCTTGGTGCAGAATCACAGCCACTAGAGCCAGTCCAACGATGAACTTTCCTTAGTATGGGCCATTTCTGAGTAGGTACCTTTTGAGAAGGAGGGGGGAGGCCTTGACCAACTGCCACTTTGCTTTTTTGAAAGCCATGGTATCTCTCTCTCTCTCTCTCTCTCTCTCATATGTGGGCCAAATTCTCTGGGCTGGCAAAGCAGAGACAGGGGGGGTACTCTTATATTCCAGATTGGCCCATCTGAGCTTTCATTTTCTCAAAGGCAGAGAAGGACACCCGGGGCTTGCTTTACCCTTATCGCCATTTCTAGCCACTGGGGGACCATAGGCAGGCTGGGGGAACGTATATTAATGTTAGAAAACCTCATAAAGTGAACTTTCATGCCATGGGACCTTTCATACACAACCTAATGGTTTTCCTATCATGCAGCAGCAGTTTTGAAAGATTACACTATCAGAACATGACATGCACCAATAATCTTTGTTCCCCACATGACAGATGATGAGAACTCCACGAGCAACGAGAGCAAACAACTCTAACTAGCATGTTATCATCCAGAGGCCGCCAATCTGTTGTTCAAGTATTTGAGTGTCTTATGATGATGTCATAAAAATAAAAAAACTCAAATCAAAGCAATAAAATTATTTAGTGCTGACTGGCTACACATTGTTTCCAACAACAAATTCAAGTCGTCACAGATTTTATATATGAACTCCCCTTTTTATTGCATCTGCATAAAAAAAAAAAAAGACACTTCCTGAATGTAGCCGAGTTTGAACAAAGCAAAAAACAACAAAAGGCAAAACCGAAAAAGTGACCGGAAAATCAATAAGTAACCAATAGGCAATAATCGATTATGATCTGTCGCTGCATCAATGCAGAATCATCCTAGTCCGCATTGCGACCCATAACTGCCATGATTAATTTCAACCCCCCTATTTTACCCCAAGCATTTTGCACTGCATGGTTCATGTGTAAGTATAACATGTATGATGTGAACTCGACTCAAACTGCTCCCTAGGCAAACAAAAGCATCCCACATGAAAAACCATAATTGATTTGACAATAAAGTTTGTAAGGAGACATGTTTCGAAGGATTATTTCAGGTTAGGGACTTATTTTCCTCCCTGGATGTCAACAAAATAAAAATGTACCAGAGTCTGGAATGAAAATATTCAATGCAAGACGAATATCAACTTTTGACCAAACAAAATAAGGCTAATGTGTAATTTAATTCAGAAATCTTGAAGAAGTTGATCATACCATGTCCATATGTGTGTGAAGGTTTTAAAACGTAACGTGATATCTCTAGCTGCGTTGGTTGCATGTCAACGATCCAGGGAGATGGGAATGTTACTCACTGTGCTGGTTTATGAGCATGCGAATAGAGATGCGGCTCATGTAGAAGCGGTCCAGAAAGTATTGGATGTTCTGGTTGGTCATTGGGTCCTGGGGGAAGACCTCCTTGTATTCTATGATACCCTCGGCCATAGTAGGCACCACATCGTTGTGCCTGTTTCTGATGGTAACCAAGGCGTCGACAAACCTGGGAGGGACATGAAGATATCCAGATGTCATGAGTTCGGTTTATCACTTTCAAAGGGACAGAGTGGTTGGGAAAACAGACTACATTAAGACATGTGTGGGAAATAAGCACCATAGGAACATCGTAATATCAGCAGCTGCACCTTGCTCCCCCCCCCCCAAGGATGTGAAATAAATACACAGCCTAAAGAGTGAGGGAGTGTTCTTTGTAAAAAAATAAATAAAAAAAACGTACCAGCAGTGAGTGACACACTCCCTCTTTCTGTGTCTCATTCCAAAATAAATGGGGGATTGTTGAGTAAAATTAGGAACTTACTCTCCCAGGACTTTGTAGTCATCAGGATTCTTGTCTAGGAATTCCAGGATCTCCATCAAACTCTGGATGTACCTGACAACAACAACAACAACAACAACAAATCATGAAAATGTCCACAGCAGGGTTATTACAGTTAACAAAATCTAAGACTAAAACTAGAAAAAATAACGTTAATAAATTAATAAAAACTACAATGCACACACACAACACAAACTGAAACTAAATGGAATTGCAGGTAAAATCAGCTTCCTTTCCTCCCTCCACTTGCACTGTGGTTGCTACAGTATACCACTTTGCCCTGTTCTGTTTGACTTGTTGATAAAACAGTACTACTTGTAGAAAGCGGCAGGAATGCAACAAAGTGGATGTCAGCTGCTATGAAACCCCATATTCCTATTTAATGTCATGCATTCTTTCATCCTGCCTTCTTCAGCTATGATAAATAAATGGCTTTCCTCACAACTATAGCTAAATTAAAAGTAGTCAATTCCTAAAATTCCTAAATAAAAAACTGCAATCCTAAAACAACCATGAAACTTAAAACCAAACTAAAAGACTAAAAACTAATACAAGTTTTAATTATATAATCTATAACCACTCTGAGTGACACATGTAAACACATTATACAGTTAGGTGAGCCTGCAGTAATTGCAGAAGTGAAAGTTTATGGGTATTTTGGCCGTAGGTCACTGCTCACAAAAGGAAAGAAAGGAAAGGCAGCTCTTGAAAACAAGAGTGTGACGTCAGTCTCATGCATGAGTGTGACAACCCTAGTGAAACTAGGGCAAGGTTCAGAGCCGGGATCCTCCCCCCACCCTGCACAGAGTAAGTTGGAAGGATTTCAACTGGCGACCATTCCTACTACATGGACATAAACAAGCCAGCAGCTATGACTGTCCACGTCTCACTCGTCAGGGGATGAGATCTGGTGTCAAACACGGTTTTAATGAATAGCCACAGAGGCTGAAAGACTTGTTTTGTTCTCTTGTTGTGGGACCCAATGCCCCAGCCACAGTTGATATGTTACGTAATTTGGATCACAACAGTACGAATACATCTTCCCTGGTTTGACTTACCAGCTCTGCACTGTTTGCACAGAGGGGGTGGTGAGCAGCTTGTCCGGCAACAGGTTAATCTCCTTCATGATGTTTGACAGTCTCACAGGAAGCTCCTGTCTCAGAAATACAAAAGATGTCTTCTCACAGGCGTTGCTGGAACCTGAATGAGCACAGAGGAAATAATTACCAGAGCTGAAGCTCTTTCAACTTAAATGATATTGAACCGATTTGGGTTTTGGACTGTTGGTTGGCCATTTTCCACAATATTATGACATTTTCTTTACTTCTATACTGAAAAAAAGGCAATTCTGTCAAGGAAATAATGGGATTTCTTTTTAATATTATCCAACATTTCGACCAAACGACTAATTTAATCAGTGAAAACAATGAATAGATCATGTAAATAACCACTAAATCCATCCCTATTAGTAAAAACTGGACATTTGCATTGTTTATAAGCACATTCCTCTGGACAATTTGCAGGATTTGCAAGCTGCTGAAAGACTTTATTTTTATGAATATAAATATAATCTACTAGTAATTTGTTAGCAAGAGCCATTCAATGCGTCGTTCACAGGACCCAAACAGTGCAGCCAGTGAGCTTGCTCCAGATCTGATGCAACACTGTGCTGCTGCAGGCAAACCCCCCACACAGCGGAAGGTGATTCATTTGACAAATTATGTAATAGATAATAATCTGGGACTGAATCGTGGTACTTTTCTGATCAGGTATAGACAGCTCGAAGAGTCCCTGTCCACAGAGCTCAGTGGTGGTTAGCTACAGCCTCCGTTACCAACCCATCTGAACGCGGTTCAACACTCACCGAAATCAAGAAATTGCTTCATGGAGAGCGGTGAAGGAGAAAACTTTGAGAAATGATCGATCTGTTTCGGCACGCTGGCCAAGGCGGCGTTTTTCATTATAAACCTAACGAACTTCATTATAGCTGTGGAGAGTCTTTGCTCCTATGAAAGAAAACGTCGGAAGCTAGGCTAGTTGTCTCCAACTGCCTTGGTAATATAGGGGAGGAGACCGCGGAGCAGAGGCGAGCTCCAGCCAATAGGAGGGAGGGGTTCTTTGTATTTATGTTCCAGATTGGC
>NC_048427.1:2300437-2324902 GCF_013103735.1 Etheostoma cragini | reverse complement strand
CCCCTCACTCTGACGTCTCTCCATTAGTGCATACATAGGTACTGAGCATGTGTGTGTATTTAAGGCCCAAAAACAGAGTGAAAACATTGTAATTAGTTTATTCTAATTATTATTATAGCTGGCTTTCCGCCATATGTTGAATCTGCTGCAGGGATTTGCTCCCAGTCAGCCAAAACAGCATTATCGAAGGTCCAACAACGATGTTGGGGATCAGATCTAGCTCACAGTCGGCGCTAAAGACATAAAGAGAAATAACATTTGGATGGGGTTGAGGTCAGTGCTTTGTGTACGCCAGTCAACCTTGCTACACCAAACCAGTAAAACTATTTCTTTTTGGAGCATGGCTTTGTGCACCGGGCATTGTCATGGTAAAACAGGATAGGGACCAACATAAACTGTTGACACAAAGTTGGAGATTTCCCTTACAAACATGAAAAAAGGCACTAGACACTGTTACATTTTGCATATAATTTATTATGCTGAGAAACAGATAAGATTTCCTTTTTCTTTGGATCCACAAAGCAAAGTTGTATGCACTTTATTGTTTAAATTGTCATTGTATTCTGTATCATTATAATTCATTTTCATTGGAATTACAGGCCAGGTCCATATTGTCCTAGAGCAAAAAATCCACATAAGTTTGATCATATCTGACATGCTTATGAGCAGGTGACCATTTGACTTGATTTAAAATACACATCCAAGAAGCCTATTTGCTATCAGTCAAACAATAGAGCTGCTGATGCTGCTCATGGAGGGTTTTAGTACTAAAACGCCTTTTGTGAATCTGTTTTTATGTTGATTTTTATTTAATTTAACAAAGTAGTGATGGGCTTATTCTTGGGGAAGGCCATGCAGCTTGAAGTTGCTTGTAAACTGAAGGGAATTCCATCCACCTTCATCCTTTTCACGATGATAACACAGTTAGATGCTGTCTGTTCCTCCTTCACTGCCTCCTCCTGATGGGCAGAACCAGGGGCGATTCTAGGATCAGACTTTAGGGGGGACTCAGCCCCTTATGAGAATTTGACACGGATACAGTGCCTTTACAGTGCCTTTTCAAACGTGTTCTTCCCCCCCTGCTAATTTCATTAGCCAATAATTATCTGAGCTAGCCACTGAACAACAACGTCAGTAAATGTGTTTTGACACTATTAACACTTTGAGGGAACCAAACCTGACACTTTATAAGTCACAGTGATGACGAGCACCTTGACACAATGTTCTAATATTCAGCAATTACGTTTCAATTTGGGTTCTAATCTGCTCCATGAAATAACCAACCACTTTCCTGGGGACTTCCAACGTTAAACTTCACGACTGCACTCCGGCTCTCCGTCTGACAGATCAGATAAAGACTCAGCCACAGGCTGGAGTCTGGCAAAACCTCCTCTGATTGGCCATTTCCACATTTCTGTTAACCCTTCCCGTGACAGGGTTACAGGTGCATAGCAACGGTGGCAGACACACAGGCTTTTAAATCTGTTTCAAGCCCTTTGAACCTGTAATTGTTTTTCCTCTGTCACCAACAACTTCGCAAACTCTAACTTTGGGCGATAAAGTTGATTTAAAAAATATGTACACACGTATATATACACTGCATACATTGTTTTTTGTTTTTTCAACGGTGCTTGAGCCCCCGTAAAAAGGGTATAAAATCATGAATGGGCAGAAGTTCACCCTCTGTGAATGATCCACTGGAGCTTGCCACCTATGGTTTTGATAAGAAATTCCTCTGTCAGGGAACACAGTGTCCTGGTCAAAACTCCCATTACGTAAGCAGCAGCTGTGTCAGTACAGTTAGGATTGTCCTCATAAAGCCAGTCTGTTGTGCCTCTACATCAAAACATTAGTTCACACCTTTTGTACTTGCATGAAGGGCAATAAAAACCTGAAATTAATACTGTGAGTGATCTGCCCCCACAAAATATCACGGCTCATTTCAGCTTTACCAGCTCACAGCAGATAATATGCTGATCCCTGCTAGACAACATCCAAACAAGTATTAGTCACATTGTTTTCAAATGTCAGCTGCTTGGCTTTGTGTTGTAGTACATCAGCTACAACCATGCTCGTAATCTTCCAGCTCAAGGTATTTTGAGCAGAACACCTGTGATACAAGATATCAGCATCTTTTATATCCAGGTGTTTTTTATTGCTTTTGCTTGCAGTACAGGCTGGACAGAACGTGTTACTTGTGAGAGTGGAGATTTATTTGTGTTTTGTTACCAGAAATTGAGGGCAGTAAAGTAAAGACATGGTTTTTATTTAGGCCAGTTCATTTCATATTTGCTTAGAAGGCCCTGTTTCTCCCTGCAGTGTACTCCACACTCATATGAAAGGTTTTGTGATTGTTTCTAATCATCCTTATTTAACGCTCTAACATATGTGCAGTACAATTTCTCCAAAGTTTGAGCTCCCATCGCCTGATACGCCATTTAATTTGATTTGAAAGGTCATTTTCTAAGCTTTAAAGTGGTAAACTGAAACTTGTCTTGACTATTTATTTGTGTGACACAATGCTAAGGTGCATGCACTGAAATTCCCAGATGTCTTCTGGGTATCGAGCAGTTCGGTCAGAAATGTTTAGTCTTTTTACTTTGACTTAATCATGTTGAAGTTAAGGATTTGGTAACTCTCTTTTCCTGATTGTATTCCTGTTATTTCTTTCTTCTTTGTCTGATCAGTTGCTCAGTTAGTAGCTCAAGTACTTCAAAAGCAAAGTACTTATCTACAATTTTGAGGTACTTAAGTATTTCTATTTAATGCTACTTGACACTTCCACTCCTCTATATTTTTAGAGGGAAATGTTAGACAAATACAAGTTTCTTTACAAATTAAGACTTTAAATCATATGATGAGTGCTTAAAATATGTTGCATTGTTTTAGATGAAACTATACCAAGAAGTCAAAGTAAGTTCCACCTCGACCTACCATTGAAGTGCTATTTATACATTAATGCATCAGTGACGTATGGTGCACTGCCAGAGTGGTTTCAGCGCTGACACTGCCCTTATTAAGAAGATGAGGATGACTGATCCACATTAAATAGAGTTACTTTATTAGCATATTTAGAAAAAATAATGTTTACATTATCAGTAACATTTATTAAATAACACTGGGAATCTCACTGATTCAGGTCTTCGCACCAGAGCAAGGCCCGACTTCATTTGACTTTTTTTCAGCAGCAGTGAGGTACACAGGATATCTGCTGAGTTTTTTGTTCCTGTTTCCATTGTTAATATTACTCAATGTATTTTGCTCGAGACTTATCTACTCTTATATTTATGACTTAAGCTAAACTTTCTGTGCATTCAAGTTCCCTTGTTCAAGGAATTCAGATGTGCCTTGCTCGGAAAACTTCAGTACAGAACTCTTTGGAATAAGCATACACCAAAAACACTTGGTCTCGTATGGAAACCTTTTACATTCTTATTTTATTTATCTGCAAATAGTAAGAACATTATTTTACAATGCCTGAAACTGCAGGCTGGCCCTGGAGACACATCCAGTGAAGAGTGCTTAACAGATGAAGGGTGGGGGTCAAGGGGGGTAGTTGTCGGCTGCACCCAGTACTTTTCCGCTCTCCATCAGCCTGCATTCCTGCCAGTATAGTCCACTCCTATTCCCCACTGTCAACAAACAGCTGGTATATCAGGCCTAACTGTTTGGGCATTCTGTCAGTGTCATCTTGGTTGAAGAGTGTGTAACTGGACAACAACATCTATAGTGGAAATTTCCTCTCGCTGCAGGCCAGGGGGAGCTGTTGAGGGCTCATTAGGCAGAAGTGGTTTGTAGAAATTTCATTTAAATACCAGTGATTCATTTCATAGATTGTGACTTCATCACAACGATTGGTTACATTGTAAGCTTGTTTCTCTGAGTGAAGGGACTATCTATCCAGCTGTAGACCGCTCGGAGACGGTTCCAATCAAACTATCAGTAGTTCCACGCCAGCAGAGGTGCTTTTTTAGGAAATAGCTTAGGGCGTGTCCAGGCAAGCCGGTGTGTCTTCCAACTCAGGGGGATCATCAAATATTCTTACATATCTCTACTCTCACTCATCACATGGTCCTGCCTACAGTCTGCTTCCAAAAGACCAAAACATGTAGTAATTAATCAAGCCCATTGCATTTGCAGAATTTGTCTAGCCAGGGCAATCATTAGACATTCACAGTGGGTTTAGTTCCTATCCATGAAACAAATGACATGGCAGTGCTACATAAATGCAGATTAGAGAAGACGTTCCACTTATCAAGCATATCAATTGAGCTTTAAGAAGGGAGCGTGTCTATGTTCCCACATTTCCTTTTTCATAAATGTGTATTGGATTTTATCCCCCTTTCTCCCAATTTGGGGTTGACCCTAACCCCAAATTTTAAGAATGTCCATTATTCAAACTTTAAACTCCATTATTCAGATTCAAAATGGATATACAACATATCGGATATCCATATTCAACCTAAATATTTCGGGATAGGACTTTTGGTCCATATCGCCTAGCCCTAGCTGTGGAACCATTGAACTGTGGGAACATAGGGCTGGCCCCTTTTTGGGAGCCATTGTTATTATGAAATGAAAAGAAAACTTGGAGAGCAATGTTTCAGAAGATACAACACCAAGAAAAATGTTTTAGATTTGTTGATGTATTCCCTGCCTAGCCTTCTGAATCATATTAAGACCTTACATTGAAATGCTAATACAATAGGAAAATGTCTAAATCTCTTCTTCTTTATACTCTGTTGGTTGGCAGACAACAAAATAACATATCACAACCATTATCTTGGCAGCTCTCTACTGAACAGAATTATAACACTGAAAATCAACTCACTTGTGCCTTTTGGACTGTTTAAACATTTAAGCATCGTTTAAGCAACCTACCTAAGCTTAACCAAAAACCCAACAACTTACAGGACTCATAATGCAAAGTTCTCTGGTGTCAACATCACGTGACGCGCTTTGTACGCCCACCATCCGTAATTCTTGAAAAAAATAAATTCAAGGACACAGTGTTGCACAGCAAGTCAAAATTTCACTGGAGAATGGTGGAGGTCGACAAAGTGATGTGAAGGATTTGACATCAGGATGAATATTTCATCACGAGGTGAAAGAACATCTGAAAGAACACTTGGCTCTTTTGCTATTGAGAGGAAAATCTATGCAAATCTGTACACGTAGTTATGTTTGTCAGTTGCAGAGTATTCAAAAAGCTATTAGGAACTGTACATGTCTAAAATCTTCCTACTTTTACCTGGCATTGTGTTGTGATTAATACACGTTAATTTAATTGTCTCACTATCAGACTGACTGTCCACTGATTGTCGTAGATGTTAGACGGACGGTTTGGATATTTTGAAGTGGGGATGCATGAGCTACTTCACCATAGTCAATGTGTTAGCTACAGTAGATGGCAGTCGCCACGCTGCCAGTTAGGAGAAGCAGACAGGAGCACCGACACAGAAGCTAAGCAATGTCCTGCTGTGTATGGGGGAAGCAGCTAAATGTGTTTTAGACACCCACAAAAGTTGTTTCATTGTTCGCTAGTTTTAGAATAGTTCACCACTTTACCTTGCTGTCCTTGTCCGACAGGGAACTAAAGCTCTTATCAAAGCTCTCCTCAAAGCCACCACACTTCTTTGGAAAAAACAGTAATTTTACCTCACTGAAACAAAGGGAGTTTCTGGTTGATCGCTGCCTTGATTGGTTAGTTAGGTAGCGTTGTTGTGTGACATTTGGGTTTATAAAGGATAGGAAAAAACAAAATTAGCACACAAACTAATTGACCGAGGCAGCAGAAGACCAGCAACTCCAGTGTTCTGTGAGGTAACATGACTGGAGTCTGGTCTCTGTGAAAAGCGTAAAGGTTTGTCTGACAGCAAGGTAAAGCGATGCAAATATTGTAAATATGGCTTAAACTTACACTGATATATTATATTTACACATATTTAAAGGTACTCAAATGTCTCATTGCACTGTAGAACACTGCACCTGAACATCAAGTGAAATGTTAATGTTTAAACATTTTTTTAAACAAAATTTCTTTTTATATTTATAAAACTATACCGGTCACTTTCACTTGTAGTGTTTTATCTGCATTGTAATTATAAATAATTTTCTAATTGGCTGCTTCTTGCAAAATTTCTCTGACATCATTTGTTGCACGTAGGGTCAAGAGTGATGTTTCAAAAATATTTCTTTTCTGTTCACATGTGTGACATGGTTTTACCCCTGAGAAAGAAGGGATTAGCTGCAGTGAAGCAAATGAATGAACCAGTAAATTAATCAAATGATAGAAATATGTAAGGTATGTTATATAAGGAACACCCACAAGTATGTGATTTATTTGATGACGTCTCTGTCTCCAGGGTGATGGTTGTGTGCTCTGCCATTGAAGGAAATCACTCTCATATTCCTGTAATCAGAGGCTCGGCGTCTGAAAGGTTCAGATTCAGGACTCTCTGGCCTGTTGAATTCAAACAGGAACATTTCTTTGAATCAAATTTTGATCTGGAAGCTTTGTTTCTTGTTCTCAACTCGTCTGTTTACTGCTGTAATATGTCTAAGGAGAAAAGAAACAAGTCATTTCACAAGTGCATATCCTCATAAGTGCACTTCCCCAGCTTGATGCTCTGGCAGGAAGTATTTCCTAAAAGTGTTTTATTCATAAAAAAAAAACGAGTATCTGTATCTGGAGAATAAAGATAAGGAAGTATTGAATGTAACATTCATTTACAAAAGTATTGGCATTTAGTTAAACCTACATCCACAAAAAGCCCAGTTCCATCAATAAGATTGAACTGACCTGCTTCATTGATCTCCGTTTCCAGCAGCACAGAGACAGACTAAGAGGTAAGAACACACATAAAAGACTCAATTTAACTAAAATAAGAGATTACAGAGACAGAGAGGTGCCATTAAAAAAGCTCCACACTATATATGTGAAAACATTTGTGCAAAAGAATAGAATAGAGCTAATAGTGCAACTCCCGCAGCTATGCAGTGTCATAGATAGACAGTATATAAAGCAAACATTTATAGGTAGGAATGAGTAAATAAATAACAATATAAAAAAGAATTGATGTCATATATTATATATATGTAAAGTTTGTAATACAAATCAAAGTGAAATGGCACATAAAGTCATAATATAAAAGCATAATGCAGCGCTAGTAGCCTATCCTGTCCTGAGCCTGTGGTAGTGGCATGAGTTATATAATGCAATATGAAATAAAGTACTTGGATATGTAACTACTTCTATTATTACTACCCCCAAAGTAAATATATTTATAACTGAACTCTATGGTCTCTTCTCTTCAAAAGTAAATCCACATCCTGCATGTAATCTAGAGGAGTCTGTTGTCAGTGTGTTGCTCTCACCATGTTGTGCTCTCACAAAATGTTGTGACACAATGTTCCCAAGCATGTGGAAACCAGTAATTGTAGTTCCCATCTTCAAAATGGGTGACCCTCATTCCATCTCAAACTACAAACCCATCCGTATATTGCTCACATTGGCTAAGATTGCAGAGAAACTGATGGCAAAAACAAATTATTAACCATCTAAATACTACACTGGATGCTCTTCACCCTACACAGTTTGGCTTTAGAGCAAATTATTCCACTGAGACTGCAACCTACTTCCTTACTGAAAACATGAGAGCTGTGTTGGACAGAGGTGGGGTTGTGTGTTCTTTGATCTCAAGAAGGCCTTCAACACTGTCAATTAGAAAGTCTTGCTGATGAAATTTCGCAGTTTCAATTTTTTGTCAGATGCTCTTACATGAATTGAGTCATACCTCACTGACTGCTCCCAGCATGTTAGAGTCCAGTCGTTTAATTCAGCCACCAATAGTCTGTCCACCGGTCTTCCTCAAGGATCAAAGTCAGGACTGTTGTTGTTATTACTTTATATAAATGACCTCCCGTCCGTCTGTTCTGATGTCTCTGTGCAGATGAATGCTGATGACACCATAGTATATGTTGATGGTAACAATATCTCTCAGGTGGCTGAGAAGCTCACTGACTGCGTGGTAAATATTACAGCTTGGTTGAGACAATCCTGCCTGCAGGTGAACACATCACAAACAGTAGCATTGTTCCTCACCAAGTCCCATAGAAACCTCAATGCTGAGCCTGATTTTTAAGTGTTAGGGGAAAGGCTGCAGATTGTGTCAGTATACAAATATTTGGGTTTTTTAATTGATTCAAAGTTGTCATTTACATCACATGTGAAATGGGTCTGTATTAGAATCAAATTCAAAATCAGTAATTTTAGACACATTCGCCTTCAAATGTCCACACAGGCAGCAAAAATGTACATGCGCTCCATGATCTACTCCCATATCACTCACTGTTTACCCATCTGGTCACAAGCTGGTGCTACATCTCTGAAACCTCTGCATGCACTTTACAAATGAACTCATTATTGCCCATTACTGCAAAAACATGGTCACATATTCAAATCTCTGTCTCATCCAGAAAATGATTCACGGTTCGTGCTGGTAAAGGGTGGAACATCACCCCCATAACCATCGGAAAAATAAACACATAAAGCACATTCAAGATCCAGTTGAAAAAAAGGCTCATTGACAATCAGAGTCATGGCCTCGGGAACCAGGGGTGCGAAGGGTGCTGTAGCACCCCCTTAGCGAAAGGTAGGCAAACTACAAACATAGTTGAAAATGACATACATATATTTTAATGAATTGATTATTGATTGTAACCTACTCCCTTTCATCACAATTAACTGTAATTTGATTTTACAATTTGGGTGGGAAGAGATTGACACATAATTTGATCAGAATGAATCTTCCCACTTTGCCAAGAGCGAGGCGCACTGCGCACCTCTGACACTCATTCGTAAGTGAAGATAGTTGTGGAAATGTTCCCGGCGGGTCACCAGTGCAGAAGTTAGTTTGCCTACAACATGAAAGCGCATTTTGTGTTTCTTCCTAAATCAGTCACAGGCTAAAAAACCTAATAGCCTTGAGTTAAAAAACTCAGCAACTGTAACTGAAAGAAGTAGCAGCAGCACCTCTCCACCGATCACTCCCACAGCGACCCTGCTAGCAACACCAGACAACGAGGCAGCTAACTTTTGATTTAATTTAATTCAGTGATGTGTTTCATACCCTTGTATTTTGTGGCTCAGTGGTTGAGCTTGTAGTAGGCCTGTTCTGTTCCATCGTAGCTTTGTTCCCATGTCCTGTGTTACCCGTGCGTAGTTTCGCCCTGTCTTGAGTTGTGGATTTCATTCTTGTTTTAGTTCTTCTGCTTGTGGAGCGTTGTGATGGACGCAGTGTGGTGTCTGGTGGTTGACTTTGGCTGAAAATGTCACTCTCAAAAATTTCTCCAAAATATTCTCCCGCGGCCGTGATCACACCTTTAACCATTTAACCGTTGGACCTCCTCTTGCTGCCCCCTGCTGGCTTCTCGCCTTCTGCGTGTACATTTGTCCATGTCTTTGTCTGATGCTTGTCTGATTGTTGGTCAGCTGTAGTGTATGTTTAACTTAACTTTTTAATAGTGATAGTTTTACCCAATGCATAATATATTGTACTTTTAATGTTGTTATGCAAATATGTAATTTTCCTTTTTTTAGGGTGACTTTTACTACTTATCTAGGGTCTGCAGATGGAAAATGACCTTTTGGCTAACTCTGGTATATTGACAGAAATGTCCATTAATGTGCACTGTCCCTGTGTTAAATAAACAAATAAAAATAAATAAGCTGCAGTGGACTGTATGTAAACTGCCAGAGTAATTGTACACTGTATGCATTTATTTATCCAATGTAATTGCTCTGTGGGGACACAACATTAAGTACATAATCACCTACACTATATGGCCAAATGTATGTAGACACCCCTGCGGACACACTTTTGGTCTTGGGCTTGTCATGTTTGAGCAATGAAGGAAAATTCATGGCAATTTATCCAACTTAAGGCAACAGATTGTGTTTGTCCCTTTCTTGTTTCAACATGAAAATGTCCCTGTGCACAGAGCCAGCTCCTTCAAAAAAGGTTTTGTGGAATAACAAGACTGAGAGCCCGAACTGATCACCCAACATCAATGTTGGACCTCATTAATGCTCTTGTTGATGAATAAATGGGAGCAAATGTTTGCAGCAGGTTCAACATCTGCTGGAGAGACTTCCCAGAAGAGTGGATCTTGTTTCAAGCAGCTGATTAATGTCCATGGTTTTCAAATGAAATGTTGAACAATCCCATGTGGGTGTGCAAATACTTCCACATTCACGTTTTGTTTTGCCACGTACTGTATGAATGGTTAAGGGAATCTTCCATAAGTTACACTGAAATGAACAGTGGAATTATTCATGTTAATGTAGGAAGTTGTCAAGTGTACACAATGTGAGTGGCTGTAAAGGATTTCAAGTCTTTGGGAAATAATTTGGAGAATACATTAAACAGAAACAAAGCTATTAATGCAAAAAAAAAAAAATCTTTACTGACAAAGTAACAAAGTAAGCATGAAAGACAATGATTTGGGATCATCAAAATTAACTAAAGAGACATCAACGTAACAATCACATCTCATTCTGGGCACAGGATATTATGTGTGCCACAAAAATGGGGCATTGACCAAAATTAGGGCCAAGGTCATAAAAGACTGAGGAGTCAAATATAGACCATTTTAAATTGTCTCTCCAGTCTCTGACACCTTATGTAGTTTGCCAATTCTCGCCACATACATACGCTGTGCCTTTACAGTCTGAAAAAAACAGAAGGTTTGAAGAGTGTTCATGTATGGAGAGGATATGGCCATTGGTGGAGCCATGGGGCTCTAAATGGGAGCTGTTGAACTGTTTGTGCCTCTCCTGTTGTGTGTTTCTGAGAATGGCTCTAATCTGAATTCCCAAGGGGACAGATCTCAAAATCAGAATATTAGACACATGGATCTTTTCTGCAGGTTGCTGAGAGATCCGTTGCCTTGGCTCTCCCTGTGAAATGCGGGGTGACTCAAGCATGCAGGAGACATAGATGTTCTCGTTAAAAGGAGAGACTGACGCTCCTATTCCCGCGACATCATCATCCTACACTAGTGGGGCTCCACGGTGTGCGATGTGATGCTCAGTGCTGCACAGTAGCAGCTACAGGAGCTGTGCTTGTCCCTGCCACAGGAGCACCGGAGGAGGACCGGAGCAGCGACCAGCAGGCTATTACCGAGCACCGGACACCGAGCGATGGCATTTATGGATCGATCAACGGGAGCGCGTGAGTTATCCTCCTCATACAATCCGTGCAATGTCTTTTTAATGCGATGGACACCATGTGTGCTTAAGATACAGAGCAAACTGAAGGTCTAACACTCATCAATCGCAACAACAGCGTCGTTTTGAAACGAGTCCGACACACGGGAATGTAATTTTTATAATTAAAAAAAAGAAGAAGAACCATCATGTGTTGTGTTTATTTTTTGTACGCGCAATTCATTTGCAGTGGCCACAGCTGATGCACACATCTCCTTAAAGGAGACGCGTGGCGCTCGGCGCTTTGGCAACATCAGCATCCGACAGAGCGATGCCATGGCTGCAGGCAACCATCAACTTCAGCCCAGGGCTGAGGGACGGGATAGTAGTCTACATCTGTCGGATAGATGCTCTCTGGCATGGTTTCATCTCCGCATGTTAGTATCCATATGGCAAAGAAAAAACTCAGGATACTCCTGTACAAATGTGTCAGCTGAACTGCACAGAAACAATATATAATATGTATATAGGAATATTTTTCAACAAAAAAAAAACATCATATATACATCGTTTATACATCATATATACATATTATATACATCATATATACATATTATAACAAGCTAAAAATATGATGTTTTCCAACAAAACTTGGTTGGACTATGTCATCTAATATCTCTAATAGGTTAATAGTGAAAGGTAAAAGAGGGTGCTCATAAAGCTGTTGGAACATTTTGTCTTGTAAATACAAACACTGCACATCAGGCTAAATATAGATGCATACGTACTCATTCTTTCTCCTTATATTAAAGAAAAATGTGCATGATATAGTTGTACTAAACATGTGAATGATGATGTTTTACATTATTGTAGAGGTAACAGCTCTCAGGGTGGCCTTTTATGAAGACATCGCAGCTGAACTTGCAGTGTAGATCACTCCCTTGGATGATCATTTGAACGTTAATGTGTCAAAAGTAATAGTAGGTACATAAATACTAACATTCATTTCTGTATTGTTCAAACTTTAGACCTTGTGAAAATATTTAGGAATGTTAGGCCAGTAGGTGCTTTTTTAATCTAAAATTGTGTCAAAATGTAATCTAAGACAAAGAAAGTGAAGCTGGACTTTTTAAGGGAAAGGTGCTTGTGAACTGTTGGAACCTTCTGTGGAGTACCTATAGTTTTATAAGGATTAATTTAACCAAAAATTGTATGAGTCAGAGAAATAATTTGTTACACATAACTATCTGAGAAGCCTTAATTGGAAACTTTTTGGGAAAGTACAGTTACATTCAAAACACAAAATACCTGGCAGGTGATGTGATGAACCACCTGTCTATCACGTCTGCGTTGGACACACCTAAACCACGCCCGTAGCTGCCAGTAGCGCCTCACTGGATGCCCATTTCAGACATAAACACATCACATGAAGCCTGACAAGATGTATTTTTGTGATTCTAGCGCGATCCTGTAATATTGCAAGATCATTTGAATGTATCTGCATTGAATATAATGATGAAGATGTGTCAGTTTATTGTATGTCCAGCCTTCATAACAAACACAGGCTTTTTATTTGGTATGAAGTGAGGTTTTGTTATTGTCCTCAAAGAAAGCTTGGAGTGGATTAAGAGTGGATTGAGAGTGGACCGTGGCGTGGTGCTGAAATGCCAACTTGGCCTATCCTCACTGGTGTCTCCCAGTTGACAGCATTCAGATCTCTGATTCAAGTCATTAATCAACATGCTCACACAGGCCTGAAGATAACCAGCTCCATGCCAAAATCTGTCAGTTGCTGTCTCTGCAGTGGCAAAATAGCGAGGTCAGTAGGTCACAAACTGTTTATTTTTCCGTCTTTAGAGCCTGATCTTTCTGGTCACTTAATTACCACCACTTCCTTTTAAGTATTCAACCCTTCCTTGTCAGTTTCCAGGGGGTCCTGTTCAGATGAGCTTATTTAAGGAAGTGAATGATGGTTTTAGCCTACCTGCTAATCACCAATCACATATCCACTGCAGCACAGTCTCATGGATCTGGGCTTGTTTTTCAGCATTTCTTCCCACGTTCATCGTGCCCCACACCTTATATTGGATCCCAGCGAGCTCCTCCATGCTTGAAGCTGTTTTGTCATGTACTTTGTTATGTGCACATGAGTGCTGTTGATGCTGTTTTTCTGACACATTACGCTGTGAAGTGAGGTCAGGGTATGCCAGTGATTTCGATTCTCACCGGGAAATGGCCTTTCAGTCGGATTTTGTTTTGAGAATTATTAGATTATGACGAAGGCCATTGCCTTAAATGTTTGTTTTATTTTGTTTGATGGCAACAAGACACTTTACAGGAGAATGTGTCACAGCTCCAACAGGTTGAAACCGTCATCTTGGATGATTCATAATCGAAGACACGCCCGCCATGCGTTTGTTTGATTTAATTAGACAGTTCCCATTGTTCCAGCTGACCTTGCAGAGTGTCAAAGTGTGTCGAAAGAGGGTGTGTTTGTGTGTGTATACGTTTGTCTTTGGGGGTGGGAGGGGTTGTTAATAACGGATTCAGACCGAAAACATTGGCAAATTTGATTGAACAAAGAAAGTGTTTTTTTCTGCTGAATGAATTAACCGAAGGAGCAAATGGGAATAGCCAAAGCAGTCGCTGTCAAAACAACTTGTTCCATGTTGTGGATAATGCTGCTAAATCTGGGAAGTCAAATCTGTACATTATACCAAGTAGATCTTATTTAAAAGAACAAAATTGCACTCAAAGTTACACACCATTAGGCCCTATTCAAATCAAATTAATCTCAGTAAATACTTTTTAAACCTTCTACAAAAAGGAAGCATTTGCAAAGTGTTTTCTCAGCATTGCAAAGTCAAGAAAGTAGCAGATTAATAAGTCAATTTAAGAAAAGTTAAGAGACATTCAGAATTTTTCTCTGCAAATTGCCGATTAAATTCTGAGAAATATAACTCTGTTTTTCAGTTAATTGTTAGCTGTACTCTTCTCCCAAACACGTGGACGATTGCATTAAGGAAATTCACACAAGGCTTAGGTTTTTGGTAATTTTGTATTTCTATCTCATAGATGAGTAAATAAAGTCAAATGTAAGATTTTATTTTCTGATGTTTTACATATACATGCATATTATAGAGAAGCTTCAGTTTAGAGTCCAACCCGTCATCTCTCAGGACAGATGATAGCCTATGAGACCAACTCTCTGTGGCTGTGAGTCTTATTCTAATAAAACCTCTAAAAGCATTATACATGGTTTATATGGCCGTTTCCCCTCTCTGTCAATAACACAGTTAAAGGGTAACCACTGTTTTTTCAACCTGGACCCTATTCTATATCCCATGTTTTTGTGTCTAAGTGACTGATGGGAACAACAATCTTTGACATTGGTCCACTATTAGGCAAGATCGCTGCAGTTGGCAGTGGCAAAACAAGCTACAATGTAAGTTAATAACTCAATTGTCCAGCTTGTATTTACCTTCACAAAAGTGCTCGTTTTGCCACTGACAGGCTCAGATTAATGTTCTAAGTGTCTGACAACATTATGGAAAGGATTTCTAAGTTGGTTGACCTTTCTGTTAAAGAGTAGGATCCTTAAAACATCAAAACATCCGCGAAATTGCGTTCGCTAAACCCACCAGACTCATTGTAAATAAACTGTCATTTGTAATCGTAGAATACACTTTATTCAGAAACAAAATAAAACTATGAAATGCGGTTTTAGGTCAACCTTACACTTTTCCAACCATCACAACAATTCAGCCATTTCTGGCTGATCAGAAATGTCTTAAAGAGGTTTTTAAGGTCTATCTATGAAAGGATCCTTTCCACACTGTTGGCAGACCTCTGAACGGCAAAAATTAGCACTTTTGTGAAGGTAAATACAAGCTGAACAATTGCCCCATTAACTTACATTGTAGCTTGTTTTGCCGCTGCCGACTGCAGCGATCTTGCTTAATACTGGACCAATGTCAAAGATTGTTGTTCCCCTCAGTTACTTAGACACACACACACACACAAAAGAAATAGGGTTGAAAAAAACGCTTCTTACCCTTTAAAGTAGAATTAGGCAGACACAGTACATGGTAAAAAGACTATGACATTGTCAGATTCACAATGGACTGTAACAGAAAAGGCTTCAAAATCGATGCAGCAGCACCAGAAATATTGTCTTGTTTATTCCTCCAATTTCTTCTGTTTGTCAAAACCTAGTGCCTACATTACCCACAACGCAACTTGTTTTGCTAGTCTTGAGATTAGGAGCGGGCCACACAGGTCATGTAAGTTCATGAAAGGACCTTGTCATTAGATACAAACATGTTGTTTTGAGCATTTTAACAAACAACAAACACTGCTATTTCTGTTGAGAGGACATTGTAATGAATCAGATTAATCTTGTTTATTGTCCGGACGTGCGTTCTTTCTGCTGTTGCCTTCCCTGAATCTGTTGTTTAGTTGAGAGCAATGCTACGTAACAACAAACACTTTTTACAAAACGTCATTTAATTCACATTCTTTTGCTAAAAAGGTCCTTCTAGAGGCAGCTTTGACATTGTAATACACTGAAACATTTAAAAAAACCATAGAAAGACGGAAACCAATCAGTCAAATGAAAGGCAGACCAAAGATACCGGCGCAGCAGATATGCTGCGTTCCTATTATATTGTGAAACCTTGGCTACGGCTTTTCAGCTCAGAACTGCTTGAGTTAAGGGTTGTGTTTTTCAAACTGGCCTTCAAAGCAGGATTGGATTTGAAATAGCAGCTTCTGTTTTTCCTTTCTCTGCTAAGGAAAAACAGGGGGTGGCAGTAGCTCAGTCCATAGGGAGTTGGGTTGGGAACCGGAGGGTCACTGGTTCAAATCCCCGTATGGACCCAAAAAGTTGGGAGCGTGGATTGGTGGCTGGAGAGATGCCAGTTCACCTCCTGGGCACTGCCAGGTGCTCTTGAGCAAGGCACCGTACCCCCCCGACCGCTCAGGGCGCTGGTTCAGCTGGCAGCCCACTCACTCTGACATCTCTCCATGTATAGTGCCTGTATAGGTCCTGAGCATGTGTGTGTATTTCAGGCCTGTGTGTGAGTACTAACAAAAAGTGTGTACACAGAGTGTAGTGCAGTAATTTCCCCATTGGGGACTAATAAACAAATTATCTTATCTTATCTTTAAGGGATTACTGTACATCATCAGGTGCATCAGGAAGGCAAAAACAGAGAGGACAGAGGCTGTCTGTTCATGATGGTTCCGCAGTCTGGACCAGATGTTCTGGCGGATCCATCAATGGTGTTAATGATTGTTCTCACCTGTGTCACATGAGTGCAGGTTAAGCATTAATGAATAGACTTCTGCTAAAGCAGTATTGAATGATGAATCAGTATTGAACTGTGAAAGTTTCATTTTAAAACCTCTGATGGCAGAGGTCTGTTGGTGAGAGAATGAAAAACATGTTCCTCCAACTAGACACTTGAAGTAACTATATGTAACGTTTAAGTGTTTCTGAAACTATTTTATATTTATGTAATATGTTCATTTTATACTTTACATGCAAGGCGTGGTTGTACGTAGTTAGTAGCCTAAATTAAATGACGTCCCCCTTCCATTTAGTATCCAGTTTTTAATTCTTTTCAGTCCATATTTGGGTTGGCCTACTATATTCTTTTTGTTCCCCTTTAGCCTAGCTGTTTATAAAGTTATAATTATGTTGGTTGCAGTCTCCTAATGCTTTGTCTCGTGACACGGTGACGGTGACACCCGGTTTCGCTCAAAAGAGAGTTACTGTAAGGAACACTTGAAATACTATGATGCAATAAAGAGCTGGAGGTCGGATTCAAACCCAGGCCACTGCGGAAAGGTCTGACGCTTAGTATATGGAGCGCCCCGAAATGACCCTACATTTAACTTTATTTATAACCTCAATATACAGTTGATTTAGCTAGTTACCAGTCTTCTTCAATACAGCAAGTTGCTCATTTAGTAAATTATGGTTTAGAGAAAATAGACAATAAAGCGAGGTATGCTTCAGGGTGCAGCAACCTTGTGATTTACAAGTTGCTACCACAGCTACATTCTGGGGTCAGAACGACCACACTGTCCTCGCCGTCTCCGCTCTCTCGTCCACATATGGTAATTTCAGACTCCAAAAAGACAGAATGGAAAAATTACAACATCATGGTGGCTACGTCTACTTCCTTTTTACAGTCAATGGCCTATTCCAATTCTTCACTGAAGCTCTATGATGGTGTGAAATATCAAACCCCAACTTTCCATGTTGTTTATGGCTGCACCATCCAATCAAATGGAGATTTACTAGATGTCTTTGTATCATTTCATTCTAGATGCGTGGCTCTATGTAAGGCAATGCTGGTCTAATGATTGGTCATCCACCACTTTGGTTTAGAATCCAATATCTCAACAAGTATTGACTATATTACTATGACATTTGGTACATGCAGTACATTCCATATCCCCAGAGGATGATCCTACTTACTTTAGGGCCGCCTTGACATTTCCTCTTGCTCCACCATGAGGTTGACATTTGTGGTTTTGATTGAAACATGTTAACTTATTGGACGGATTGCCTTACATTTGTAACGCCTATTCATGTTCCCCACAGAAATATCACTACCATTTCTTCAGGATCTGTGTTTGAACAATTTTTGGCTGCACAGCCCAAGTTTTAAATGACTAACCAACCGGCAGACTGCTTGTTATGCTTGATTCATAGTTAAAATTATTACATTTCCAGTCATAAAAGTTTGATTGTAGCATCACAACACGGTTAACACAATTGACAGGAATTGTTTTGCTCTTAAGATGCATTAATAACTCTACAGCTATGGTGCCGTAGTTTGCACTGAGGACCTGAATGTCAGGCTCAGACTTTAGATTATAAGGTAATTTATCTCACTCTGCAGTTTCATCACCGGTGGGCAGAATATATTAGACCAAACACCCACAGACACAGACACAGACACAGACACAGACACAGACACACACACACACACACACACACACACAGACACACACACACACACACACACACACACACACACACACACACACACACACACACACACACACACACACACACACACACACACACACACACACACACACACACACACACACACACACACACACACACACAGGAAGTGTCCTATCTAGAAACAGTGCTGACATAATTCACAGAGTGCTAATTTATGCAAAACCTATTCCATTTTCCTCCAATGTCTTTGCCAGCTTTTCATACTCATATTCGAACGTTTCCTGCTCCTTGATCTGATCTCTCTGCAAATCGACACACTGACGCTATGATTATGTTCATATACATAAATATGGACTTTTATGTAAGCTACTTACAGACTGAATCACTAAATGAAGAGGGAGAGCAGAGGCCCTGCTGGCTGATGGAATATTCATAGATGGTTTTATGGGTCACCAGGAGTAAAGGAAAGTAAAGGAAGGGGGAGACAGCAACAACAAAGGTAAATGTTGCACTGCTGTGCTCCTGTCTTTATTGTACATTAGATTTTTCTATAGGCTTGGCTCTTAAAAGACTCAAAATATTGTGTTGTATATGTGTATGTTTTGTCAATGCAGCAGGTTTCTGTCTATAACATCTGCAAAATTGGAATTTTGCATACAATCATCATTCTGGTCGAAAACAGGAGATAATGACCATTTCCAAAAGATGCTAACCAGTAGCGCCTGGTGACTAAGTGTTGATTATTTTCAATACAGCAAGCACTGAAATCCAATTAACCAAAATATGTCCTCAGGCTCGCCGGGATAAGGACACGGATGAGAGGCTCTTTTTGGAGTATGTTGATAAAAGTGTTTGGTTTCAGAGCACACAGAATTTCAATTCCCTTTGATTTCCAATCCCCCCCCCCCTCCAAAAAAAGGGAAAGCAAACAGCAGAGTCTAGACAGTGACAGACAGGCAGCTCCCTGGAGCACGGAGGTAATGTCCATCCAGCACGAGCCAGATGTTACTAATCAGGGTTATGAGAGTGCAAAAGCCTGATAACAGGGCTAAAAACACCGGAGGCGGGCACACAAACACACACCTCATATGCACCCTTCTCTTCTCTATTTTTTGCTTTCATTATGTCATCCTCTCTTTGATGCTCCTGCCATTCAGTGTGAATCATGCAGCTTGCGTTTACATGATTTTATAACATTTTTAAGCGGTCTAATTTTTTTAACTTCCAGTCATCATTTCTGTAGGCATTAACATCTTGCTCGCAAAGCTATAAGTGGTGAGATCTGAATAAATCTCAATCTGATAAAAGAAGGCCAACATGGCAAAAAAACAATAACACATGTAGCCAGACAATCAGAACAAGTGTGCAGGCTAAACAAATTTAACAGAAAGAGTAAGAAAATATTACACAATTGTGTGCAGTTTTTTTCTGGAAAACAAGGGATTATTGATGACCTTGCCTACACTTGTACACTTAAATGTAAACTATAGTGTCTTGGAGACAAAATGATCATAACTGATAGAAATTATGTTTAAACTATAAAAAATAAAAGCCAAGTTGTAATATACCACAATCTTCCATTCATGTGGTTCTTCAGGGGTAATACAATTTTGTGACTTTGAAACTTGATCAAAAATGATTTACTGTATTTGGGGTCACTAAGAAAGAAAGCGTTTTATCTTAAAACTCTGTTCAGACAAATTTTGATTTTGAGATGAATTTGCATTCACCCTGTGCAGTCTGTATTGTTTAACACAAACTGCTAATGTTCAATCTGTAAAGGCATTAGCTGTAAGCTATAGCAGTGGACCTGCTCTGGAAATGCTGTGTTCAAATGTTGGTTCCATCCTGGGAAAAATACCTTTAAGATGCAAACCACTAATATTAGCAATATTATTTGTATTTCCTCCCCTAAGGTAAAACTGTATTGACGATGCAATGACTTAACATACAATCATGCCATGCTTTCATTTCTGCATAAACGCACAGTAAGAGAATGAGGAGCTACATTTTTTTTGTCATTCTTTATAACCATCCCCCCTCTTTGGCTTCACTTGGTTTGTCTTCACTCTATACCTTCTTTTCTCTCCATATTTTTACATAACTGTGGTGTAATATCTGTGGGCCAAGGAGGTGACCACTGATTCTCTCTTTTCACTTGCTTCTGAAAAGCTTCTGAAAAAGCCATGGGCGGCCCACCTGCATCAAAACTCTCCTCTCTATCAGAGTTTTGGCTTTACATAAATCACTTTGCCTTATTCTTTCAGGAAAGAAAGCCTCACCTCTTCCCAAACTCTGCTTTGCAACTCTCAGTAGCAACAAACTCACACCTCCCACTGCCCTGTCCCGACTGCTTTCATTGTTCCACTGACTGCACCAAACACCACCACTGTGTGGTAGTTGTTTGAACGTTACACGGTTATACTCTATTATGTCGATTTTGTTGTTAGAGGACACCTGGTTGCTTAGGAGACTGTAGGAATATGATGTAACTGCAGTGTAATGTGACCACTCACTCTCTCTGCCCACGCAAGGCCCTGTGCCAACCGTGGAGGCATAGTGTAGTCATATGCACAGTACTGTGTGTGTGTGTGTATGCGTGTGTTATCTGTGTGACAGAGAGGCTCCAAAGAACCTACAGAGCGTTATAGTAAAAAGAGAGAAAGAATAGACAATAGAAAGGACCTAGTGTGTGTGTGTGACATTGGAGATATCTTGGTTCCAGAAAGAAGTAGAAAGTCCGTTTTGGGCCTGGAGTCGTCATGCTCACTGGGGATTCACAGGATTCTTTTTGTGTCTCAGAGAAACCAGGTTACCCACTTGCTTGTCACTTGTTACTGGACTACCTAAACTCCCTGTGGTTCATCCAAAAATATCTACTCACACTCTGAGAATGCCCCAGTCGTGTAAGAAAATATTTGCTATTTTAATCCTGTGACATTATTCCTCTGGAAAGGAAATACATGCACAAAGACAAAAAGAAAGCCTATTGATGACACTGTCCCATCTGTGCTGTCTGAATTCAGACCTAACTAACACACTGCCGTCAAATCATCTCAGAAGATACAAAAAATAATCCACGTGTGAGATAATCTTTGTGTTTGCAGCAGGGCGTGGTCACAGCATATATTTCCAATAAATATGCAGCCGAAATACAGGTGACATCAGAGAGAGTGACAAGCAAGACTGAGACTGAGAGGAAGCACTGAGTTTCTGGTTGTATTTGCATCATTTTATCTTGCAGAGCAGAGGAGAGCTGGTCTTATGTGGGTCTTTACTTCAGTGACTGAAGGGGACCAGCTGCTTTGTACTTACAACCTCGTAGTCTTAGATGGTGTTTTTTTGTAGGCCAAACACAGGACTCGCTTGTTGCTAGATGACAAACAAAAAGAAAACAGCTTGTAAGCTTGCCAGTGGCTATCAGGAAAACATCCACATCAGGTTTATCTTTGGCTGCAACAGTGTTTAAAGGAGCCCTGGGGAATATTTGGCCACTATAGTGGAGCTATGGTGAGACGTATCCTCCTCTAGCACACACAGGTCGTGTGAATGGACATGTGGGTGATGTGATACACATAAGATAGACATTCCAGCTAACTGCAGAAGGCAGTGAATAAAACACAAGCTGCATGCAAGCTATGCTAATTGATCTGTTTCAAACTATTCCACTGATTGACAATCTGTGGCAGCAACACCAAGAAATGTAGCAAAGTTCAAAAGAGAAACCCATAGTTCTTGTCGGAAAGAGAAACACAGCTGCTTTTATGAAAGACTTGGATAGCAACAGGTTTTTGGAAATGTGCAGACATCGCAACGTCAATGTTTTTAAGAAGGTGGTTGAAGGAATGAAAGGAGGAAGAAGTGGTCGCACGGTCCAACAAGTCCACCAGTGGACAACTTCCTATTTGGCAAGGCTGCATGGTAACGGCAAAATGAGTGGAATATTCATTTTTATTAGCTGTGTAAACAGCTCAGTCGGAATATTGTTTTTTAGCACAATTTATATGTGTGTAAAAGTAGTCAGTGTGTATCCTTCAGGAAAGGCCTGGGCAGTGTTGTTGTCATCATGGGCTGCTGTGCATGGTACTGAAAGCCAATAACCAGATGAACTGTACACAAAGGTTGGACACAGTGGATTTACGGTTCCCTGGGAAAATCAATACAATGATATTGATATTTCAGGAGGATCTATCTCCATACTCTTCCCGTCATTTTCCCACAGTGGGACAAAATGTCTTACTGCACATACACACAAATGAAACGGCAAATCCATCGATGTCGCATTTTGAGCGCGTTTATCGTCAAGCAGAAAGTTAAAAGTAGGTAAACTTTGTGGTAATGAGCTATGACGAGGTTCAGCGGCAAACGACCAGCAACATGATAGACGTCCTTCACGCTGGCTGATTCCAGAGAAACATACGATCGAACATAGAATGCTGCTACGTCAGAGCGGCCAGAGGGTCAAAAGCTTCCCCTTACTGTTTGACAAGCGTCCTTGACGGAGCGGCCAGAGCTTCTTTGCAGCCGCAGTGTGCATGTACAGTCATGTAACACTCCTTAAGGACTATGTTTTCTTTCTAGATCTCATCCCTGACTTGTACTGCCATCACTACTGTTGCTATATGAGCTGAAGACAAAGAATAGTACACAGAGTTCACAAACCTCTCCTGCTCTCATGTATCACCTTCTTTTATTTTGTGGTTCGATCTTACCGTCAAAGACCTTTTTTCAACAACTCCCCGCGCATCTTTTATTCACGCCAGGCAATAAAAAAATGAAAGGCGCTACACGTGTGCAGAGGCTTGAAATACACAGAATACAACAAGCTGCGAGCTTTGTCTTTGTGAGGTGGATGTGGTCTTTCTTCAGTTAATGATCAGCATGCTCTCCAGTGCAGGTCTATAAGTGTGAAGTGTGCAGAGACAAGTGAACTGGAACACAAGGGTTCAATGCTCTAACAAGTGTGTTGTTGTGACTGTGTGTAATAATTGGTTGTCAACTGAAGCCCATTGTACATGCTACTATAAACAGAAAGTACAGCCTGCAAACCTCTCATTCATCCCTGCTCCTTCTCTTTCATCCCCTCTTCCTTCCCTTCTCTCCCTCTACGGTCCTTGTTCGTCCTTTCAGCTGTGCTGTGATCTACTGTAGTTGTTTTCAAGTGTTGCATGGCTCTCTCACTCTTATGCCATTTTTCTCTTTCTTCCTCTCAGGCTACATCTACGCGGTTACATTTTCATTTGCAAACAGAGTTTTTTTAAAAAGGTTAACATGTCTGACTGTGCTAGTCCAGACTACAAGGCAACCCCAGAGTTTTCAAACTTAAACAGGAGCAGCAGAGTTTCCAAAAGATATTTGTTTTAAACCAAAACGCAGTAGTGACGACGTAGACTCGCCCTGCTGGCAGCTGCACAGGAATGTTCTCAGAAATCAGGTGGTGACTGCTCGAGGAGGAAGTATTAAGATCTGTTACTAACACACCAAACTCTCAAATACTCTACAAGTAAAAGTGAAATCAAAACCTTACTTAAAGTTAAATTATTAGCAACATTTGCATTTTTGGAAATAATATTCCTGATGCATTAATGTGTATGTTGCACTTTACTGCTGTAGATGTTTAGATGTTGTACTGTAGCATCAAAATACCAAAGTAAAAGTACTACATTTTTAAAATGGTCCATTTCAGAATAATGTTAATTAAGTTTTTGATTTATCCTTATTGATGCATTAATATAATGCATAATTTCAATGTTGCAGCTGGTTAAGGTGGGGCCATACACTGCCAGGTAGCTTGTGACTTCCGTTAATATTTATTCACAATTATACATAATTAATGTATTGATTATGTTTATATATTAATCTGAATCTGCAAAGAAAACTCAACATATAAAATGAATGGAGTTGCGTAAAAAGCAAAATATTCCCTTCTGACTTTTAGCAGAGTATGAGGGCCCTGACCGTACCTAGGTAAGGACTACTAGCCAGTCAGAAGTGGAGTATGAGGCCCTGACAGTACCTAGGTAAGGACTACTAGCCAGTCAGAAGTGGAGTATGAGGGCCCTGACAGTACCTAGGTAAGGACTACTAGCCAGTCAGAAGCAGAGTATGAGAGTGTGCCACGCTAGCAGCTAGGCAAGCATTATAACGTGTGTTACAAAGTGACGCACGATGGTCTCTGAAGTGAAGGCTGGACTATGATACAGCTGTTTGGAGCAGTTTGGGAACAGTGTTTTCTATTGGCAATGGTACGTCCCTTTGGGGGGGGGGGGGG
>NC_048427.1:2247698-2300337 GCF_013103735.1 Etheostoma cragini | reverse complement strand
CACGCTCTGCTCCCACAGTGCACTGCTCATGTTTATCATATATTCTTTCTGGTCCAAGCCAGTGCTCACACATCATCTCGTCTCTGGACTCATCCAACAAGCAGCGGCAGCATTGTCACATCTGCACAGGGGGTCAGAGCGCGGAAGCCCCGAAGCGAGGGGGAGGGGATGGAATGAAGAGGAGGGGGGGGCGAGCTAGTTTCGTTTTGTTTTAAAATACTTTGAACGTCAACAAGAAGTAACACCCCCGAAAATCACTTAGAGCACCTTTAGGCAAGTTCTAATAGATCTTTATTCCTCACAGTTACAGAGGCTAGAGTTGTAATTAACCTCTGTTGTTTTCTGCAGCTTTGTGTACTGCAGTTCATATAATTTTATTGTAAAGTTAAATGGAATAAAGATTATATATAAATATATATATATGATGAGCTTCAGCTCTGTTTGAATAAGCCCTTGTCTGTATAATACCATGTTATGCTTTGCATTTTATGATGCATCTGTGTGGGTATGTCTGTTATGTAATGTGCTTTTTGGGGGCATTTTGCATGCATATGGTGTCTGAAAAGGTTCCACTTGAGCAACTAAATTGCTTTGAATGGAATGAAATTAAAATCTAAAAATACATTCACATTAAATGTTTGTGTTTCTATGTGCTCTATATTCCTTTTTCATTTTATGCATCTATGGAAAACCATCTTTTTTCATTTCATTTTTCATTTATAGTTGTGTGTGTGTGTGTGTGTGTGTGTGTGTGCGCGCTCGCGTGCCAAACCTTGTGTGTCTGATTATCAGTCTGTCTTTTAGTCGGTGCATGACAGCAGAACAGACACATTGGAGGATGTGATGCAGGGGGGAGCAAGACAAGAGTGAGAGTCAGGGCCACTGATGCTGGAATGATTCGAGCTGCTACAGCTGTCAAGGTCTCTGGCTGGCATTAATGTTTGAATTTACCGTGAGGCGGAAACTCACAGAGAGGGGTTTGTGTGTGTGTGTGTGTGTGTGTGTGTGTGTGTGTGTGTGACATGGGATCTGACTGATATGGCTGAGATTTTCAAACTACGCTGTACCATTACAACTTTGCATTGCAACAGTGTCCTTGTTACCCAATCCCCCCTCGCAGCAGGTTAAGAAAACTCAGCCAGCAACTGCAGCATCACTGAACAAAACCACAAAACCAGAACCACAAGGTGCTGAGAATAATAATTACAAACCATTGATAAAAAAACCATGAGACTCTCAGAGGATCAGACCCTCCCTTTGGACAGTAGGCTATCAGAAAGCTTCAGTTCTAAATTATGGATGCAGCATTATCATCTTGTAGGTTTTTTTGGAATTAATCGATAAATGTATGATGAAATGGCAAAAAAACGACAAGGGGCCATCATGAAACTCCACCAACAACAACTGTGGAAGCAACAATCCAAATGTCCTTTTACTTTCAAAGATTAAAAAAAGCAAAGCCTGAAAATCTTCACATTTAAAAAGCTGGAAGCAGTGAGTGTTTGGCATGTCTCAATAAATGATAAAAAGTCAGACTATGTATGTTCTTTTATTATTTGTTTTTTTAGAATATTTTTAATTTAATTCAGATCAGTTCTAAGTAATGACAACAAAACTGTCAGCGAAACCACATGATACAAGCCTTCCGTGATCGCACGCAGTTTATGTCACAATCTTCTGAACATACTGAGAAACACAGAGAGAGCTGGAGCAACTCATTTGGCTATGGCTTGAATGCAACCGATGTTCATTAATATTAAAAAATTCATGCCAAAGCTTAAACAAAAAAAACATTCTTCCTCTTACAAATAAAAAGCTCCTTCTCTATCAACACACTGAGCGGCTCTGCTGCTGCCGCTTTACTTGGTCTTAAACGACCAGTAGCTCATGGAGGCTAAAAGAAAGCTACTTTAGATAACACAGACTTAAGGACTTTTCCCTCCTGGTGCTAATGTTATCCTACATGGCCATGTTGTGGCATTTACCCTTGTGTTCATTCCCCAGTGGCTGCTGTTCCACAAAGGTTACAGTCTCTCATTCAACTCTTCATCAGATTTAAAAACTGGTGCCAAATTATTTGACTACTCTTTTCTACACTAAAGAGAAATTCACTATGAATTCAATTGATTACAGCTAACAATTATACATATGCACAGTATTAATAGTAGTTGGTTTTGCAGTTATTTGTGAATTCATTTCTATTTTTGTTTAGAAAATGTAAACCTTAATGAATAAAGTTATGTTTAACATGTTAGCAAACTCTTACTCATTACATATATTACATACATTATCATTCGTCTGGAGTAATGTTTCTGGCCACCTGATAAATACTTGGCCAATATTCACTCTCCTTTTAGCTGTTTTTATGGCTACCAACACATTATCGGTGTCTTTAGCTGCTACATGCTCCACTATGTCCACCAGGTAACTGTGGTGTCTGATGTTTGGTGCTGGACCGTGTGCAGGTATAACCAACTTCATCTCCCTTTCTCTTTTACCCACAGTGCATCTCATCCTGTCTTTCACTCTATCCTGCTGGCATTCCAACTGTGCGTTGTGAGCAAGCATCTCAATCTTTTTTAATGCTCTTTTTAACAGCTGAGACCAAATTACAGGCTTTGCTTCACTTGGAGACACACTAGTGCTCGTGAGTAATCAAATTCACGCACCCTGTCAGCATATATGTGTGTAACATATACACCGCATACATCTGTTCATGACTGCTCTGGTGGTGGTTAATTAGAAAGGCTAAGCGAAGCAGGTAGGAGGAGGGTGGGCTTTTTATCTTGTCCTCTCCGACCTTTTCCTTCTACTCTTTGCTTCTGGGCTCCAGCTACGCTCGACTTTGACTCAGATCTCACAGCAAGGGAATCCAAGTATTGGATTGATTGTAATAATAATGAGGAGATTAATGTCTTTTGTGGGGAAAGTTCTCATTTTTCCCCCGCTCAGGGGGGCTGTGATGAACTTTGCTGCTGAATATCAAGATGAATGACAGAGAGAAAGAGCAAGAGAGGAAGGGGAGAGGGGGTGGTGGAAAGAAAAATGGCAGGGAAGGAATTGACGGCTTCGATCCAGCTCTGGTGGAAAGAAAGATGAGGGGAGCTCCAGAGGAAGAGAGAAAAGAGTGATGGAGCAGACAGAAACAGAAAGGGGAGACAAAAAATACAGCAACACAGCTCATTGTCTCCATCCTGCCCCTGCCATCAATCTCCTGAATGTCAGCAGCCTTGCACGCACACGCACACACACGCACACACAGAGTAATGAATCATGGAAAGGTATGGCATGGCACAGTGCAGCATTTGTTAGAGGTGGTGTTTTTCTCTTGTACCGACAGGCTTTGTGTAAGTGCTTTGTATCGTGTGTGTGTGTGTGTGTGTGTGTGTGTGTGTGTGTGTGTGTGTGTGTGTGTGTGTGTGTGTGTGTGTGTGTGTGTGTGTGTTATTTGGACATGGAAAGTAGTGGCACGTAGTGTGGGTGCTGGGCTGCGCGTGTGTACTGCACAGCGTACATGTGTTTTAAGAGTACAAAGTGTCTTCTAGGTGACCAAGTCACCTCACAGCAACAATAGCTTTATGAAACAGAGAAGAGACCCAGAGTTGTTACTCAGGATTGTTGAGAATCCTATTATTATATAATATCATTTATGGTGAATGATTAGATTAGGGACACAAATCAACGGAGTAGCTACAATTGAAGACATTTAAGTCATGTACTCTGTATTTTCTTTATTAGATTATAGAACTAAAACCCATTTTCAGGCTGATTCCTGTATGGTTAGATATATTTCTGGGTTTGTTGACCACTTGTATTATGACAGGATATAATTTTTATCCCTATATTTCTTGTTTCGGTACATGCAAAGCCGACCAGGTGATGGTGATACGATGATGAAACATTCCTGCCAGGGATTGAAAGGTGTCAGTGATTTAACAAGAAATGTGGCACTGTGCCTTCCACATAAAAAATTATTAAAGGGATGGGTAATGATATTGGAACAGATACAATATTTTATTTTAAGAAATGAAGATATATTTTGACCAGTTTATATAGACTGTAGCAAACTGCACACCAGTGTTAAATACATAATACTGTATCAAAACTCTTGGCTGCACACATCAATATTCAATGCTACAGATACATTTTGGTCCGTTCTTAGAATGTATTAATCCTAAATCCAAATGCCGCCGGCGGGTTAGAAAAAGCATGTTGTGTTTAAGAGAGTGTCAAAGAAATACCACTTAACCTAGAAAGAAGCTGAAAAAAATGAATTGTAAATGAAACTGCAAAATGTGATCCCTTAATGTGCCTCATTGACAGTGCTGCTACTATGGAAAAAAAGCTCCAAAGTTAGGCCAAAAAAACCTAAGTGGATATCAACGTCACATAGTTTATGTCTGATTTCAAAGAAATGTAGTTAATCAACCATTTGCATGATCAAGGAGCTGTAAAATGCAAGAAATCCACAACTTCTCAGCTACCTGTAGGCAGCCATGTTTGTTTGCTGCCATGCACAACCACGTGATGAAAATATATCCAAACTGACTGAGACCTGCACCAAGAAACAGCGCCGCCTAGTGGTGAACAGTGGTGGAAGACGTAGTCAGATGATTTGCTTTAAGGTGTAGGTAGGATTGCAAAGATCCAGGACTTAGCCAAAGAATTTGAACATTGACAACATCTCAGTCCCTTTCCCCCCTTTTTGCTAAAGCCCAAACGGTCCCACAGTTATTCAACCCCCCCCCCCCCCCCCCCCCCCCCCCCCCCCCCCCCCCCCGCCCGGCCCAGACTGGAGGATCTGAACAGGGAGTGGTGAATTTTGTAATGTATTTGTAAAGCCTAATGTAGTTCTAATCAGACATAGGGTCAGTTTCAACAATTTTCAGAAAGTTTGTTTTCTAAGTCTTACCTATGGCATCTTTAAGTAAAAGTACTAGTACTACACTTCAAAAGTACTGTATTACAGTAAAGGTCCTGCGTGGAAAATGTTACTTGATTAAACGTATATAAGTATCATCCGGAAAATGTAGTTTAAAAGTAAAATTTACTGAATGCAAAACTAGTAACTAAAGCTATTCGGAACCAATGTAACTATTTCTTTGTTTGAATGATTTACAGCAAAAAAAATTCTTATTCTTTTTTTTTAATAAATGATCAAATAAATGAAACTTAATATTTCCTTTCTGTTATGTTTATGCCATTATAACTTTGCTATACTGCTCAAAAGACATTTAGGAGTTATTCTTACTTCTGCCTGTGGTTGTGCTTTTTAATTTGAGATGCAAAACTTGCAGATAGAGTAAAAAATGATCTCACCGTGAGTAATGATGTGACAGGGGCAAAAAAACGTTTAAAATGTCTTGGGTTTCAGAGGTCCGACTTAATGAGACCAAACACTGCACCTCACACAGCGACACATCTTTGCCTCCTGTCACAGGAAACAGGCCTTTTGCCCAACGCTTACAATAACTAGAAGGGCCCTTGAAGTGCACAGCCTCCGCCAAGTCCTTGCCCTATCTCCCAATGTTAATGAAATTTAAAAAACCATGTGTATTGACCCTGTGATTCAGATCCGCTCCCAAATGTTATGGGTTCTTCATTGGCTCATACTACACCCTTCCACCATGGTCTTCAGTTAAAGAAATAAAATATGCCAATGTTTTATGCAAATTCAAACCCTGTTCTCGGCACATGCAGGCAGGTGAGAATGACAACTCTCAAGGTACCTGACTCAAGTAGTACTTGCTAATATCTCTTGGCTTTTGTTTGAACCAGTCTGGAGTCCCAGATGGTTGGATTTTATCACATCAGGTTGGAGTTAAGAGTTATCAGGCTGGTTACCAAAAAGCAAATGGCTCAGTCTGCGTGTTCTCACAAATCCTTTTCTTTTGTCCAAACTTTTGCTTTGTCGTATCTTTGTTTCATTTTAGATTGACTCTGTTAAAATAAGAAAATACACACACACACACACACACACACACACACACACACACAAAACATCCCACAGACCGAAGATAATTACCTCTTCTGAAGAGTCCACTATGTTTTTTTAGTCCTTTGTGTTACTACTAGCAACAGCGTTGAGGAGGGGTGGGTACTCTGCGATCACAGAAGGCTTGTATCATGTGGACGCGCCGACAGTGTTGTTTTTGTTATTTTGAATTCCTCATGGGGAAGAAAGAAACTACGCACCGTAGCTTTTAGTTAGTAGGTGTTGACCTAAACCCGTTTTGTTTTGTTTTTTCCTTAAAGGTTAATCTTACATTTTTTAACGGTGAATTTGTTTTTAGGATGTTAGCAAAGGTTGGTTTCTGTTTTAAGCGAGAGGGCTACAACCTGTATAAACCACTGTAAGAAAACTTTAAAATCAAGAATAATAAGTGTGCAGCGCTGCAACAACCAGCTTACAATTGTGTGTGTGTGTATGTGTGTGTGTGTGTGTGTATATAGGGTACAATAAACCTGTAAGTACATACAGCCTAGATATATAGAGTGTATCCATGAATGTGTAGATGGGTACAGTAGCTACCTACATGAGATAGGAGAGGGTGAGGGTGGGTAAATGTGTTGATACAAAGCTGTACCTGGAAAATTTTAAATTATATTTGTATAGTAATTTATAACACTTAGTTTTAGTTAGTTTTATAATGTGAAACAGTGTTTGATGTGGATCCGACATGTCCTATCCATTAAATAATGTCAGTGCACAGGGTCAATAATGATTCCGTGCAATTGATTAGTGCATCAATACTTACTACTAGTACCTGTCTTTCTTCGACTCACACACACACACACACACACACACACACACACACACACACACACACACAAACAAAGCACTTTCACTGCTTGTACCTCGGCTGCAATGTCCTTGTACTGCCCCAAATAAAACCCTCACTTTTGCACCAACTTATTTCCACACACATTGAGGTGCATAGGCGCACCGATACACATTCACACACAATCAAACGCCACCTGCCGGCATGTTAATGGGTTGTCAGTGTGTGTTGCACCGACCAGCTCTGTGAAAGAAGACTTTAGCAGAGGAAAGGCCCTCTGCCCTGTACTCTCCATTCACAGGCATACTGTCTGAGTCTGAGGTGCCAAATGTTCAGCCTGTGGGGATCACAGGGCAGCACTGAGGAGAGCTGGACTGTTTTATAGTGCCAGGCTGGCAGGAAGGAGGAGATAAAGGAGGGAACAGAGAAAGGATGGGATGAAAAAGAGCAAAAAGGTACAGAGAGGTTTGGTGAAAAGGAACACTTTGAAATCTGGCTGGGGGAAAGAAGATAGGGTAGGAAAGTGTTTGCATCTCCTTCATACAAGATCCAACATTAAAATCAGAGTCCGCAGGGACTCAGTCCCTGTTTCCTTTTCGATCCTGGTTCTGTTCTCACTGGAAAACCCAGCCCTGACCTAGCTGGCATGATTTCTACTGCTCTCATATATTTAAGCCCTGGGAGACAACAGAGCCACAGAAATGCACAAACCAGCTTTATGGAGAAGAAATTAATCGCAAATGATAAAGTACTTTTTTTTCTTCATTGTTACGGTATAAAAGGTCTACTGCAATCCACGATTAGATAACTAGAAAACCCAAACAGAGTGGACAATCTGTTGCTACAATCCTCAAAGGATCCCCCAAAATGAGTTGTAGTATTTCCAGACAGAACCAGCTGTGGCATTTGATTGGTTTAGGGATGTTTGTGAATGGATGAGGTTTGTTCTTTTCTACTCATTGTTCAACTCACACCCTGCTGAATACTCTAGCTGTAGGTCACTTAAAATTGAGGATATAAGTGTTTACAATATTACAATTTCTGTTTCGCAGTTAAATATAAAAGTATAATTAATATTTCACAACCTCACAGTTTTGTTGTGGTGCTCAATGTGTGGAGAACTGAACATACTGTAAGGTATGAAAAAACAGCCATCATGTAAAAACAGATTGCTAATAATTCCTACATAGCTCCCGCTTCTAGTTGGTGAATATGTAGACCAAGTCAAATCGTTTGGATGAAGCCATGAAGCCTGAAGAGGACACCATCTTTGACCTTACTTGTGTTTTGCATGTTTAACGTATTGTTGTCATGTTTCATTTTGTATTTTTGAAAGAATGTTTTTCAGTTATCAGCAGAAGATGGACGAATTACAAAAAACTATATCCTTGTGTTCTTAAGTGGGTAATTTCAGGAAATAGACAGAGTCACAATAGGGGACACTAACACAGTGCTTTGTGAGACTAAAAGGGGAACAAATGACAATACGTTTGCTAAGACACTGCAAATATAATGTATTGTGTACGCTGCTGGACCTGAGTACGAATTTCATTCCTTCATCTGGAACATGTTTAAATGACTACAAACTAATCTGAAACTGAATCTATTACAACAAAAGTGTTTGAAAATGCTTAGCAGGAGTTAATTATTTTCATTCTTGTAGCATGCTTAATCCCATACCTTACTTAATGTAGGCCTATTCTATTATTAGACAGGACGACAGAAAGTACGGGTGAGACAGGAATGTATGGAAAGGACAGGAGAAAGAGGAATTACAAATTGTGTTGCTGTAGCCGTGGCGTCAAATGTGACAGCATTCGATTCAGACCGAAGCAATGTTGAAGGGAAACGTTGACCTTGTCAGATTGCTGTTGTGACGTTTAAGAAGAGCTACATTAAACGTTAAATTGCCACTATATGTAGGTAATGAATCCAATCACCCACTCCGTTCACGGCCGTAGCCTTTGCGGGTCCACCGATGACGGCTGTATACAGTGACACACAGGAAGGGGAGGGGAGGGGTGCTGCATTTAATTGCTGGAGACAAAGGAGAAGAGACAGAGGAAGAGGTAGTCTCAGTGGAAAAACGTGTAATGTGTGACTTCTTGTGGTGATCGTTGTGATGAAGCAAGGAGCTGGTTGAGAATGAAGCGCATGCTTCCACTTCTACAGTCCGGTGGGGCCACGTGAGCATCAGCAAATGTGCCCAGAGGTCCAGGTGATAGAGTGGATAGTGTGTAATTGGGAAGTAGGAGAGAGGGGAGGGGTAGGATGAAGCTGGATGAGGGATATTTTTGGGTAGAGGAGCTGAGACTAAGAGAGGGATCGGGGAAGGCAAGCTTAGTCTGAGCTGTGAGAGTGTGTCTGTGATAAATGCCTAATTTCTGTGCTGCCAATGAGAGGAGCACAGACAAAATGGATGTTCCTGTGTCCCTGTACTTTTTTTTAAAATCCAGACTGAGGCCACATTTGGCCATCCATCATTGCACCGTCTCCACTGGAGCATGTGAGCTAGTCAAGGTAGTAGAGATGTAGATATAATTTATGGAAATTATTAGCCATGTATGAATGTAGCCTGTGAATAGGTAGTGTATTTCATGCGCAATTAAATCAAAAAACCCACTTGGCAATTTGATCCGATTTTTGGTCCACGCATAATGATGTCCTTGAGTCTGAATGTAGGCGGATTGTGTATGCCCTTCCGGAGGATTTTTATGGAAATGCGGTCACTACATACAGCACGGTGAAAGCTTATGTTCCATCACATATTTCTATACTTAGATTTATTTCCCTCTGTTGTTTTTCTAACAGTCTGAAATCTATTTAGCTCATATACAGTATGAAACACTAGGGGGAGTACAGTCAGGATGTCGGAGTGACAGCGTGATGGCCGGAGAAAGGGGCATCAGACTCGACAGTATGATGTCACCACAGTACACATTACAGGACCTTAATATCTTTCCAGTGCAAACACCAGTCTCCAGTCACCTGGCAGGTGACAGTCTGTCTGTGCATGAGTGTGTGTGTGTGTGTGTGTGTGTGTGTGTGTTTCGTCTCTTTGATCAACTAGGCGTTCTTCTCCACACATGCATTGTCTCTTTGTGCGACTCCTGCTCTGTCCATTTGTTTTTTGGCAGCATGTGCACAGACGTGTGTGCAGTGTGCATGTGGGAGTGTTTTTGGATCGTCCTGTTAGACCATCTAGGAAAAGAGCCGTAGATTGGCTAAGGCTTTATTCTCCCCTCTCTCCTAAAACACAAGGAAAATAGCAACTGTGGAGGAAGGGAGCAGATTAAAATAGCTCAGTAGGCAATCGCTGACTCACAAGGCAATGCTGGTATCCAGGCATCCATTCCAGTATACATCAAATCCACTAGCTGTTGTGTAACTCCCTCCGTACCTGTAAATCAAATCGTTCTCGGTGTGTCTAGTTTGTCTTATGTGCACAGGTCCCCTCCGTGGCTGCATACAAAGAGGGCGGGGACATCACAGGTGCCATTTATCATTTTTGACAGCATTGCCAAGAGCCTTTATGGCTGAGGGAGGCAGGCCAAGGCTGGTTGGCTGCAATGTGGCATGGTCATCTAACTACCCAGCTCATTCATCATGCCACTCAAGGAGCGTAGGCTGCCATAGCTCATCTTTTTTTAAGTAGTGTGAAATGGAACAAGAGCATGAACCAGACTCATGTGTGAATCAGAGTCTGATTAACACATCAGCTGCTGTACACACACTGGTTACTCATGCACCTGCATGGCAGCTCTCACATGGCCGAGTGCATGTGTATGAAGTTAGAAAACACAAACAACATAATGATAGCTGATGTAATGAGGTTCTACCTGCAGAAATAAAAGTATAAAGCTGACTCTGCTAAGTCTCTCATCTTCCATTGCTGACAATTAGATGGAGAAGCTAAAGCCAACATGGTGGTAAATACTCGCTTTACCTCGCTTTTCAGAATGACAGATTTGCTCGATGCGGATTAAAAACAGGCCTACACCACCGGTATGTGTTTGTGTTATGTGGTGAATGTGAAAATGAACTGCTATCTCCTCCGTCAGCTCTGGCTAGGCCAATTACAACAGCTGGTCAGTCTGACATATTGCCTGAGCTCATTACTATTCATGAGCTCGCCCAGTTGCTCTGGGTAAAGGATACTGATAGGACTGCAGAAAGGATCATCGGTGCCAACCTGCCCTCTGTCCATGACTTATACTCCACCAGAGTCCGAAAACGGGCAGGAACCATCTCTTAACAAGTGTCAGGTTCAATTCTGGTCAATAACCCAGTAACACTGTCTCTACAGCAGCTGTTTACTGGTTCCACTTATTATTCCACTTATTTAGTACCATTCATCACTCCCATTCTCACATATTATTTTTTATTTATTCATCATTCTCATTTCCTAATACATACCTGTTCATATGTTCACATTGTTCATACTGTTCATATTGTAATATAATAACATGATACTATTTATCCCAGTATCCTTTGCACTATGCTCCATATTTAAATAATTTGTATTGATCTCTTCATTGCACTCATGCCGTTATATTGTTTCTGTTTAGAGTATGGATATATTGTGTATATATTAGTGTGTATATTTTTGTTTTGGTTGTTTTGTATGTGTAAGCAGATTGTGAGTATTGTGAGATGCTCCAAAGAAAAATTCCTCGTATGTGTCCTCATACCTGGAAAATAAAGCTGATTCTGATTCTGATAGCCAGGCTAGCTGTTAGCCAATCAGAGTCAAGCAGCTTAGGTTGTTGAATATTGAAGAGAATTGGCACAAATCTAGCTGAGTCTTCCTGCAGCCTTTCTATACGACACCAGAATGGCTTAAAACAAGGTAACCAAGGCCTTTATTCCACTAAAAATGTTACAGAGCCCATGGTAGAACTTCAGATATTACCACAAAGTAATGAAATACGTGTGGCAGGGCACCTTTGAGGTGTGTTCAGGCTAATCTCTTTAATTGTGCAAATTTGACCACTTAACCAGTGGTTCCCAAAGTATGCAGTGCAGCATCTGGGGTGCATAAATGAAGGGCCAAGGCCATTTACTTTAACAATTTTGAATTACATAATAAACTATTGGTCATACAAGCTTTAAACGTAAATGTGAAGACAGTGTGAAAGGGGACGCTGAGAGTGGCACCAAAAAAAAGAATCTGTATGGAGGTTTGCTGTAGTTTCAAAATCTTTGGGAATTTTATTTCTAGTGTGTGTGTGTGTGTGTGTGTGTGTGTGTGTGTGAGAGAGACTTAGCACCTTAACTGATGTATACTGAGTCATCTTTAAATTTCACATGGACCAACAGTGTTTCTCAGTCTGCCTCCCATCTCCGTCTGTACCCATTTTGCTTTTGAATATTTTACATTGTAAGTGCCAGAAATCCGACTGCTCTCAGTCGACTGTGGCTTTGTTTTCTTTTGTTTCTCGCTTGATGTTTTTGGCACTGCTGCAGTGGCACTGATAGTTGACCCCTGCAAGGAACGAAATAATGAAATGTTTTTGTTTTTTTTGGCTAGGTACATTTATTTGAATGGAAACAATCTGGTGATTTCATAATGAATAAGCACACAACTGTCCGTCCTCAGGTTGAGGCTCTGAGTGATGCAGTCTCTGTTTGGAGGAGGGGAGCTGGGGCTGCTGGGAGGAGGAGGCGGCGACGCCGGAGGCCTGAAGGAGGATGGCTGTGGCAGTGTGGTGTGGCACTCCTCACAGCTGCCCCCCGGCGATGTCTACTCGGCCTCCCACTTTGCCCTTATCACAGCCTATCAGGACATCAAGACGAGGCTGTCCTGCCTGGAGCGCGAGAACACCAGTATCAAGAGGAAGCTCAAGATCTATGAGATCAAGGTAAAGAGTTTGCACTTCGAAGCACAAAGTCAAAGTATGAGGAGATTTGTTTTTTTTTAAACCAATTACTATTGTCCTTGTTGGTATCAGACAGAAAGCCTCCAGTGCTGACAAGGATAAGGCCAGTTAGTTTTTGGATTTATGAGTCTTTTTAAAGGGGAGTGAGCTGTCCACCCTTTAGCATTATGGAGGCAGCGACATTGTACACAGATAAAAGGAGAGAAAGCTTTGGGGGGCTTTGATCCTTGACCAGCGGGGAAAAGAAACCTGATAAATCATTCTACTATATCTAAGCAGAAGGCTATGATGTTCTAATTCCTGTTTAAGTAAAAAATTATATTGAGTAACAATGGCAAGGAGCCCTGGGAGAAACCGAGGGGCTGTAAAAAGATTTTGGCACACATCACCCCTTAATAAAAAAGAACTATTATTCCCCCCTGGCATCGTTTCAAGAATATGTGCGTCCAAATGGATCCATTTGTAAATGACTCAACACGTTACTTCATATTCCAGGCCTATAGATGGCTCTGTTTCTGCCACAGAAAGTCACCAAAAACAGAAGAAGAGGCGGAGCATGCACATAAAGCTTGCGCTCTGTATAAAAACACACATTTTGCCCTAGTGACCCTGATAGGCTCAATATCAACAGGAACACAAGCATGTTGTCCGCCATTGTTGTTGTTATGAGACGTCATCGCAGGGTAAGAGGTCGAATAGGCTAGAGGTTGAGAGGTGTGGCCCTGACATCATCGATACGCAAGTATGCAACTTCACCGTCCAAACGAAGACGCAAGGGCGCCATTTTCTATATTTTTCACCCTGGGACCAGATTTTTAAAAAGTGCCTCTTCAGGCAGTGCGTTTACAGGATTCGTTTGGACGATCGGTCAAAACATGTGCGTTGGCACCAAAAAGCGTTCCCGTGTGCACGGCCCCTTAAAGGCCATGAACAACCACACAGGTGTTTATAGTCAATGTGGCTGATTGGACCTTGTCCAGGAGTGTGTGGGTGGGGTTAGACTGAATGATTGACATCTGAGTCACCCGAGTTCACTGTTAGTGTTGTTGCACCTGTTAGGGCGGGACAAATGACACCTTTGTCATCCTTATTGGTAGAAAGAATTTGTGATCTTCCCATCAGAGCTCCGGCCCACCTTCAACCTAAAAAGAGTCAATAATCAGCCAGAATAACCGTAAAACACCGGCGTGGGTGTTCAGATGGAATCGGTGTCTGCATGATATCTTGGTAATGAGGAGGAGAGGTCACAGGCTATTGCTTAACATGATTTTGATTACGTTACATGATTTTGCCTAATTGGATCTTGGTTTGCAAATTATGTCGGCAGAAGTTCAATGCGGTTATTGTCATTGTTGTGAAAATACTCTAGAGCAGCTGGATATGTAGAGAAGGTTTTGGATACTTGGATGACTTACACAAATCTTTTTCAGTATTCAAAATGTTACTCTGGATCTTAAAACAGATTATCCTCTCTCGGCTTCAAGCCAGTGACGCTGCAAACATTTCTGCATAGCCAGGCCTGCTTGCTAGATGGTGGAAAGCAAGACTACTTTTCAGTTGGATGAGAAAGCAGGTGAAGCAGAAATCCACCGCCTCCTCCTCCTCCTCCTCCTGTCCTTTGGTCAGCTACTGCGTTAGTCAGGGTTAGTAGCATAAAGGAATAGCGTGGGAGGACAGAAAGTGAGGAAAAGCGGTGAAAAAAAGTGGGAAAATTAAGATAAATGGGTGAAAGGATGCAGTGTAAGACACAGAAAGAGAAGGACAAATGAGGGAGTAAAATTAGATAATGATGCAAAGAGCAAGGGAGGGATAAATTGCTGAAATTAAGAACAAAGGGGATTAAAGAAAAAAGAAACCCTGGATATTCTTATAATGAACATGAGTGTGTAGTGTTCTATTTTTTCTAGGAATTATATGGTGTACAAAAACCACTTTCTACTCAGCTTGTGTTGTCGAGTTTTTTTGTTGGATTTAGAAAATGTATTTTACGATTGATTTTCTTTCCCAGTATAGAAGGAATTAAGAGTAGTATGATGGCACTTCGACTTTGTCTTTCCTCTCCTGACAAATGTATCAATGCAAAAAACCTGCATCTTTTTTTTTGTTTAACAATTTTGATTGATTTTCTAAACCTGCGTCTTTTGGGTGTGCAGCTGTTACTGAAGGCTGCCACATCGCTGTTGGCTTACCCGCGAGCAGCAGTTTGTTCAGGGCCCGTTCCCAGAGAGATTGGCTGCTGTTGGCTGCTTGGAGTTATCACAAGTGTGCATATGTAAATATTTATTTTTATTTGGATAATCAATCATGATAAAAATCACAACATGAACTCCTAAAATGTCCAATCTGGAAAGACATTTTGCCAAACTCTGGATTTTTTTGTTGTTATTTTGAGCCTTTTTTTGTTTTTAAAAGGAGAGGTAAGTGTTCCTGCATGTTTTGCGCTGTACACAAGATGCCTGAATACAGCTGCTGTAAAGATGTAGATGTTAGTGCTTGCTATGGGTTAAAGTGAGTTTCTTCTCAAGTTCAGAGCTCCCGATGCTCGGCAGTATGAGGATTCTTGAGACCCCAAGGGGGTTCTGCCCTTGTTGCGAACATTTACTGTTAAACTAAGCAGAGAGATGTGTTCTGCTAAATGGAAAAGGGTTGTTTGCTCCTCAAATAGACCTCGCATCAGCGGCAATAACTTCACACAGAAAAGGAAAAGCCTTCCCTGCTCATAGGAGGCACTCTAAATGTAAATGAAATTACAATGCAGTTACATAACTCTTCTCATGTGTTTCTAGCACAACCGTTTGCAACCAGACACAGTTTAGCAATATAACTAGACAAATTGCTTACTTCACAAGTAAAACAACAGCCAATGTGGTACAGCCTATTTCCTACAGTTCAGTTTAATCAGTCATATTTGTATAATTGCAGCTGCATATAATGGAATTCTTTCTCCATAATTTAAATGTTCATAATGCTATTTGCATCATGGTTGCACCTCATATCATATACAAGAGTAAATGTGTTTTCCTCCAGAAATCATGAGTTGTAAGGCAATAAGATGCAATAATAATATAATTATACAACAATATACATATGTTAATATCTTTATTTTTTTTACTGTCAAAAAAGCGAGAAAAACAAAACTAATCACACAATTATTGGATCTACTAACAATTATAATGTGTTTATCACTGCCTGACATGTCTTCTTCCTCTGTGCCATAGAGCTCCATTGTTGTTAATAACACATCAATGAACCACACTGTTGCTCTGGGTGACATGTTCCTTCATTTGGTCTTTTCATGGGATTTGTCATCAATGAAATAAAATAAAATGTCGCCAGTCTTAGCCTTTTTCATAATCAAAGATGCCACAGTGGTGCGGTGAGATGTGACACTCCCCTCCCATCTGAGATATCTTGATTGGCAACAAAAACCCTCCAGTGGGACCAGTGGGTGTAATTTTGAGTTTAGTCAAATGTAAACAGATGGACAAAATGAGTGATGGGTGGACAAACAGCAGCTGAGTCACACACCCACCCAAGATTGCATTGTGTGGGATGAAATCCGAAAGGACGACTAAAGCAACATGCTACGTAAATTCATAAAGTAGTTTAGGAGGAGTGAAAAGTAAAAATCTAGTTCATGAAGAAAGAAACATTTTCTCATGAAGAAGTTAAAACACCCTGATCCCCGGAGTAATATCTGGGCCAAACTTGTGTTGCAGTTGATACAAGATGAATCTTTTATGACCTCAGTGTGAAATCATCAAACATTGTACAAAAGAAGAAGTTTAAACACACAAACAAAAAGTATAGATAAGTGAACCTAAGCTATCTAGTTCTCAACACTCTTATTATTACATATCTAATTCTATGATTCTGTAATGTAATTTTTCCCCGCAGTTCCCTATGATTAACGAGTTTGGGGAAGACACCAACTCCTACTGCTCTTTTGAGAGCAAAGAGACGGCGCTGCTGCACTCAGAAAATGGCAACCTGCAGCAGAGGGTCAACGTCCTGACCCACGAGGTAAGAGGGCTAGAGGGGGAGACGGCTAGAGGGAGGAGAGAGGGAAGACGGGGGTCAAGAGGTGAGAGACGAAGAAAAGCAATGAGAGAAGGCTTGGGCAAGATGTTATGTGTATGAAACAAGAGGAAAGTCCATTCTCACTTTGTTCAGTTGGAATAAACCTTATCACACAAAAGGGTTTTCTCAGTGCTTGAATTCTGTAGAAATCCTTCTCTGCATTACAAATTAATTGAATTACAAAGATATATATATAGACCAACCCTGGTGGACATACACTGAAAGATGTCCAAAACTAATTAAGGACTGAAGCTGCTGCCCAAGCAAAAAAAATACTGAAATCGGGTGTTTTTAAGAAACCGTCCAAGGAGCAATGTGACATGGGATTTTCACTCTGGTGTTCCATTTTTAAGATGCGCTATAATTGGGTACAAACCTGCCCAAGATCTTTTGCTGAATATGTGCCCCTCAAGAAAGCAGAAAGTGGACGTGAGATGACACATTTTGAAATTAATTAGTAAACATATATGTACAGTGTATGATTGTATGGATGTATGAATTTAGAACAAGACGTGTGCACGCTACACAGGCAGCATTTCAAAAGAAATGAGAAATGAGAATCTGTTTTACTACGGGCTGCATACTTGAGTGCAACTCCCTTCCAGTGTGCTTGGACTAGTCATTCTCTTTGCTCGCAACTCTACTGTCTTCTATGACTGTGTGAACGAGGGCATGGGAAAATAGAAATGAGAAACGACTGACACAGGAAGGCAGTGGTTAAACTGGTAGCGGTAAAAAAAAAAATACAAACTCATAACAAAAATGCTTGAGAGCAAGAAAGAGGAAGGAAATGGTTCATTGGAGTGGCAGAAGCGATTAGCACGGCTCTGACACCGGGCGTTCAGAGTGAAGAAATGTAACACGGCCTGCTGAACATGTCCCAGTACCCCCCCCAAGATGACTTGCAGTTATCAGGAAGAAGCAGAGAAAGGTGAGAGGAGGCATTAGAGAAATTTAAAGGTCACAAAGCAGAATGCAAAAAATATTGTCGATGTTTTTCTGATGGAATACAACAACAACAAAAAATACAGACCGCCAAGGCTACACTGGGCATGTTGTTTGTAGGCCTACATTTAGTTCTGGGAAGACATATATATATGTACCATAACGCATAATATCAACTGACATAAGGACCTTAAAGGGAGTTCCGCTTTATTTCCCTAACAGTGAGGCCATGAGTGTGTCCCTTTGTTAAAATCTACTTGTATGACCTTCAGTGTTTCAGTGGTGGGGTTATATTTTGAATTTAATTTTCCTAAATTAATGTGCCAAATCAAATTACTACACAACATTCTATCTGGTAGTAAACAAGGTATTATTCAACAGAAAAACTGTACACACTGAGCAGAAAGAAAGGAGGAATCGAGGGGTTAAAGCAGTGCATTTACCCTTTTTTTTTTTCCATCTGGCCTCGGTGACAACAGTTCTTTAACAAGTGGTTTATGGACACATGCAACAGTGGTGGATGGAAACTAGGTCTGCAGGATAGGAGGAACATATGCAAAATACCTGGCAACGTTGAATATTGTGAAAAATGATATCAATAGCATTAAAGAAAGATATAAATGTACACAGTTCTGCCTTTCTGCTGCTTTCTGTATTCTCCTAAAGTACGACACACTATTTGTTGAACAAAAACAAAGAATTATTCCCAGCGTGGTTTTATTGAACAAATTGAACTGAACACAAAAGACACCAGTAGAAAAATTGTTGAATGCTATTTAAATTTGAAAGTACAGGTTTCTAATAATCTTTCAAACAACATAAGAAATGCGATGTGTTTCTGGTGCAACCTCTTATGGAAGCGCAATTCATTTGCATTTTCCTTTCCAGATTATCCGGAAATCTGGTTCTAAATTGCTTCACTTACTTCACTTGAAACCTGGCTAATGTCAGCATGTTCCGGAGCATTTAATATGATACATGCAGTGTTATTATAACTGCGAGAGATAGGAAATAAGTTGTAAAACCTGGTGGTAAAAACTTGAGAACCATCCTTTAAATTTGACCGTTTTAAAGATCCTCTCTGATGCATTCAACGTTCCAATTGGCACATTGAATTCATCCCCTCACAGAGGAAAACCCTCACTTCCATACTGCAAAAACACCAACTTTTTAATGCCAACTAATCAGACTAAAAATACTCTCCAAGAAAACTAGAGCAAAACAGACAGCTTTGAACCCAAGAGGCCATTTAAAACAACAAACCAATCAGGATCGAGACAGAAGTGAAAATGGGAAAAGGTGATAATGATAAAATCTCCTCACAGAAATCCAACTCCTAGTAATCCCTCTCCTCAGTTACGATGCTGTTGACAAGCCATCCTTTGTGCCAGATGTATAAAAGCATGTGTTACCATAGACACACTGAAAGGCCTCTCCCCTCTGGCACACAGCAGTGATAAACCTCTTTGTCCTCGCCGGTTATCTCCCCTCATGGCCGCTATTCCCACATCTCCTTCTCCGTTTTGTTTAAAGTGACAATATTCTTTGACAAAAATACACTTCCCTTCCTGCTTTGAGAGATTCTCTCTTTCACTCAATTTGGTGTACATCACTTCCCTCAGATCTGTCAGAGAGTATGTGATTATGGCCTCCAGTGACATTCACCCTCTTATTATGCCACAGTGTGGAGGAGCGAGACATTCTTTCTTTTTTTTTTTTATTAGCGTTAAAGATTATTGTTGACATCTCGGTGTGTCAAGATGGATGGGGGAGGCGTACATGCTGAGGTGTCAGGATTTTGGTGTCCTAAATTTTCTTGGTTACACAACAATTTCTTAAGTGACACTTTGCAGACTCTCACGATGAAAGCTTTTGTTGTTTTCTCATCTCTGTCTTGCTTTTTGGGTTGTTTGAAAACTGACAAAGGAAAAGAAAAATGAAGTGAATCTATGCCAACCCATTTTGTTCCTGGGCCTTGATGCCTTTTTCCTCTGTATCTGGCTTTCAGCTCCAGAAGAGGAAGGAGAGAGAGGAGCAACTGGAGGACGTGATCCAGGCCTACGAGAAGATTCACATGGAGAAGAGCAACCTCCAGAGGGATCTCGACAAAATGGTCCGAGACATTATTCAGTCCACTACACTGTGCATTCGTTTGACGCAGAAGCCATATGGCTCATTATTATATTCTGTATACAGTTTCACATTCTGCTGAATATTAAGTGTAAATGTTGGCATGGCTGACATCATGAACATGCAATAAACATAAAAGAGATGATTACATTTAAGTTGCCAAATGCACTATGGGGCCAACAGTGTGTGGACACCTCTCTGCATACATGAAATGTATTTATGTAAACTTAGTCCAGAGCTGTTTTTAAAATTTGGCTCCAATTTAGGGGAAATCATAAAGCTACAACATAATATAACGTATTAGACAATCGTGTTTGTCCCTTTCCTTTTTCAACAAGACAATGCCAGCAAATGCTTATTTTCCGTGTGCTATCCTACACATGTCCAGCCAACTCCAGCCATCAGTGAGCATGTGCAACCTGCACTGCAGAACCTGTTAAGAAATGAATAGCTCAGGAAAAAATTGTGGTTTGGGTTCATGTTAATACGTTTGTTATTTAACTGGGACAAGTATGTAGCATAGACCTATGCCACACACCACAGCATTTATAGCCCAAGCTAATTTAAATGCATGTTCCTAGATGGAGATCACAAACTTAACAATATATACACACAACTTAAAATGCAAAAACCTACAAGGAGATACAGACAAAACAATACACAACACTGACTAATACAATAAATCTCCATACAACAGGAGCACCAGATCATTCATGACATGCTCATTTCAAAGTAATTGAACTCTGAACAAACCTTTTTCTTATACTAGGTCAACAGTCCTTCAGAGAGAAGAGTCCTTTTATAGTTAATCAGTGAAAATTATCCTCTGACAACAAGCAAACTCTTGATTGACTGCAAAGTCACATCAATCTTGAAAGATTAAAATTTAGTAAAAGTATTATAAATATTTGTTTTCCAAGAAAATGCAACTTCCTGCATTTAAAAAAAGAAGATACTAAGAGTAGTTTTTAGCTTAATCCTCCTATCTTGCATTTTTCATACTGTGAGAATGTCCTTTCATAAGCATATTTCTGTAACTGGTTACAAATCAAAGTCGATCCAGCCCCAGGTAGACGCTTCCAACTGAACAGCTTGGCTGGCTGGTCTTTCCCAGATCCCCTCTGTGATAATAAACCCTCTCATATGACAGTGAAGTCCATTGAGCAGCTCATACCGAGCAGCCTCAGCAGTTTTATGTGGACATAGTGATTAAAGGAGGAAGTAAGCCAAAAACGATAGAACTGCCACCTGCCGAGGAATGACACAATGTCAACGTCACCTGAAGTCTGTGGCGGCAGCGTACTGCTCCAGCTAACTACTGGGCCATATCCCACTCACTCATCAACATATGTGTCATTGTTATGTGTGTGTATTTGCACAATGACAGAAAAACTTAAAAGGTCCCATGGCATGAAAATTTCACTTCATGAGGTTTTTAAACATAGATAAGGATTCCCCCAGCCTGCCTATGGCCCCCCAGTGGCTAGAAATGACGATAGGTTTAAACCGAGCCCTGGGTCTCGAAAAAATGAAAGCCAATCTGGAATCTTGCTCCTTATGACCTCATAAGGGGCAAGATTCCAGATCAGGCCATCTGGCCCTCCCATGAAAGAGAGACATCATGGTTTTCAAACGAGCAAAGTGGCAGTTGGTCAAGGCCACACCACCAGCCTCCACCTTGCCCCGGGAGTCACGGAGCTAGACCCAACCAGCAACTCCTGCTTGGATTTTATTGTTCTATTGCACCATAGACTGTTCACATTACAGCGCTTTACTTAGTTTAAAATACTTTACTATACTATACTACTATACTATACTATACTTACTATAACGTACTCTGTAACTATGGTAATCCTGTGTATGCGTCATGTAGTTGGAAGATTTAAGTAAAGCATAGACAATGTGTGTGATTACAGAGCAATCTGGTGGAGAAGCACGTGGAGCGTATCCTGGGCCTGGAGTCAGCTCTGAGGCAGAGGGAAAACTCCCTGCAGAAACTCAACATGCAGCTGCACAGCAAAGACATGCAGTATCTGCAGCTGCACGCCAGCTCGGACCAACACAGTGAGTGGCTGTCAACTCTCTCTCAGGATGTAGATCTACAGTTGAGATTTGCCGGTTCTGCTGTAAGGAAATCCTGATGGCAACAATACAGCCAACGATTTCTTTTACCATCATTACCAGGATAATTGTAGCACGAGATTTGAAAAACCGTCACATCTCTCATTTATTTATCTATGAATAAATACATGTAATAAAAAAGGAAAATAGAAATTTCAGAGGGTTGCTTGGATATTTCGGTTCGTTAACTACCCAACTCTGATAACCATTTTGATAGTTACTGTAAAAATTAGTTTAATAAGAAAATACATTTTAATATCAACCAGCAGTTATCTCTGTTAGTCACTCAGCACCTACTCTGTATCTTTAATCAAATCCAACAATCTAGCCAGAAAAGCATTCTTTGGTAGTTGTGGTCAGGTGAATCTTTGGCCTTTTGGCGAGAACCAGCTTGGACATTTTGTTCCAACTCCTCAGTCCCAGTCGCAGGAAAAAACGAGACCTTCGAATCAATGTGGCTGCTAGTGACTGAAACTCAGAACATTTGTGCCTGACTAATAATTTAAAGATTTCTCCATAATATTCAGCCTGTTGCTTCCATCTGTACAGCCAAGTGATCTCTGTTGCAATTAAATCGTATCACCAAATGCTAGAAAACCTGTGAGATAATTTGATTTATTACGATGCAAATTCATTCCTGTATCAGATGGGTCAAACAATGCGGCTAAGTCCATCGCTTTAACTGCATTTATAAAAGAAAAAGCATGCGTCTAAAACCTTAAACCACATATAGTTTTGGACTATAAAGCCTCACCACGTCAGCAGATTCCCTCATATCGAAACAGTTGCACAGAATTCAAGATAGAATATGCAGTCCACCGCTGTTGTAGAAGAGATTTTGTTAAACTTTAGCTGTTCTAGAGTCAGTTGATGCTAAACTCTGCTCCCTTCAACGAGGTGGGCGGCCGACTGAAACCTGGAAGAAATGTGTCACCGCCACCTCAACAGATGCCTCTAACTGATGGTATACCTTGATGAAGAGGAGGTATTTTTCTGCATTAAACTCTTGTATTTAATGAAAAAAGGGTTATGTTAGCTTTTTTTCATTCCTTGAATTTGTTTTAATTTGCAAGGTTGTACTTTTGTAGACATACACATTGTCGTGTGTGTGGAAATATCCACATACAGTACGTGTCCAATTGGGACTGCACACCCGGGTGAGGAGGCAGTGGGAGCTGGGATATAAAAGATGATGCACTGTTACATTGTCTTCTGGCTCAAGGACTTGAGTCTGTGTGAGCGGAGCTGAATCACTAACATGCCCACACAGATCACATCACCCAGGTACGAACTGAAAGATGCTGCCCTTGGAAAAAGTCAGCTCTTCTGCTCTTTCATACTCATCTACTGTACAACAACCATGGACAGCAGAACGCTGCATTAGTCAGGGCTGAAAGCAATTCAATGCAATTGGATTTATGGTGTCAAATCATGACGGAAGTTGACACTAAAGGTAGACCACACTCTAATTTACACAGACCCAACTATTCCCCCCAAGAGCAAGCATTTGATGAGACAACTGCAGGGAAAAACTTCCTTTTAACAGGCAGAAAGTTTGGACAGAACCTGGTTCTGGGCTTTTGAAATGCAAGCAATAAAAATGTGTTTTGATGACTTTTACATGCTCTCTCTCTTTCTTCCCAGTGCTGGACTGTCCAGCTTTGACCCTTCAGAGCTCCCGCAGCCTGGACACCCTGTCCGACCTGAAGCTGCAGCGGCTGGAGGCTGAGCTGGAGGGGGCGCGGCACGAGGCCCATGGGGCATGTCAGAGGGAAGAGGAGCTGAAGGGGGAGTGCGAGAGAATGAAGGAGGAGATGAGGATGCTCCAGAACAGCCAGAGGGACAGGGTCAGTGTTAGTTTATTGTAGAGTGCTTGGGGTGCCTCATGAGTGGAGTGTACTGTGCCTGGACATTTTCAATTATGTAAACAACACTGTAAAAGACGCAGTTGACCCCAGAATAACATCTTGTGATGGATTCATGTGAATGTCCTGATTGATTTGCGAAAAATGCAAACGTCAAAATCTATGTCCAGAACAATTATCTTGACAATTCTGCAAAAGCAAAATAAATTTTTCAATTTTGGAATGGTATCTTCAGGGTTTATTGCACTTATTGTAAATTTACTTTGGATAAAAGAATCAGCCCAATGAATGTTACGTAAAAGACAACATTGTTCAGATTGAACGTTGGTATTTGATGTAAATTGCTTGCTGCAGAATCGTCCAACATGAAAAGCTGTTCTGGGCAGCTCATACTTACAGTGGTGGTCATCCTATAACAGAACATATCTTGAGATAAATACCCTTATTCAAACAGCTTTAAGCACCGGGGGGGTGGAGGGGGATGTATTCCCGGCTCCGGTGGGGCACAAAATCCTGACCTTGCCAGTGTAGTGTGAGCTGTAGGCTTTGAGCTGTGTAGGGACTAAAATCTCAACATATCAGTGTCAGAGTCCAGCTCGCCCCAGGACGTGACAGAGGACTGAATAGGCTACAGTTTAGTGCATTAGTGCTGAAATCAATCGAAAATCATATGTATTGTGATTTATTTTTGTGACGATTTTAGAACAGATTCTTTTCAGTAGAATTGTGAATTTTGTTCTGCTTTTTTAAACCGATTGACCTAAATATTGTAGTGTTTATACGGTACTGCCGAATGCGTCTACATCTTATCCGTTTCCAGCTAAACAGAGCGAAAGCAGAAAATGCCACGTCATGTTCTTGTTTACAAATTGAAGGTAAAGGTATAGTGGGTTTTCATCTCATTGACAGCAAAAAAAAGATAGTATCTCAACATGTTGAATTATTCCTTAAGATCTTCTTACAGCTGATGTACTGACATTTAATGCCACATCAGTGCATCTCATTAGTCTCTAAAAAAACTTTTCAAATGCAGTGATTGCTCTCTTTGTTGTGGCAATATTGCTAAATATGTGGACTTCTGGGATGTCTTCACATACGTGCGCACGCACACACACGCGAACACACACACACACACACACACACACACACACACACACACACACACACCTTGAATAATAATCATCAATTTTTCCTGCTTTCACCCACATTCACGTTATTTCTGTTGATGTTACCTTCAACATGTTGCCTTGATGGGCTCTTGCTGTCAGATTTTGTCCAATATTCTACCAGCACCTGCATGCTAATCTAATTTCACGCTCTACTTCGGCAGGAAATGACTTCTCCGTGCAAGCAGTGTGATGTGGAGTGGATAAAGAAGGTGGGAGATGAGCAGTAAGTGACCATAGCCGACCTCTTGGGGGGGCGGATATATATATATATATATATATTGGCTAAGGAGATATTGGTTAAGGAACAGCATCTCTGGCAACATCAATGAAAGAAAGAGCAAAAAGAGAAATGTTTACTAAAAGCTCCTCCTCATCTAAATCTTTATTCTCCGGCTCTGATGACCTCCAGGGGCCTCATTAGAAACTAGATGAGCTCGCCATCGCTGGCTGTGTTCAAATGCAACATTGATAAAAAGAGCCTTATTCATGGAGGACATAAGCTGTAATTACTATATACTGCAGTATGTGTGCATTCAACTGCAACACCATTGTTTCTGCATTAACCATTTGCTCATCTGGCAAGAGATTAGACTGAGCAGTAGGGGGCAGTGTGAGCACAGTGTAGGACGCCTTCCTGTCCACTTCCTCATCTCTATAAGGCATTAAGTCCAGTTTTGGTTAGTCTCTGTCTTATGCTTCCACACCTGAAACCATACAAAAACAGTCAACATTCAAGCTGCACTGTTTCTACTCATTTACAGCTAAAGAGATAAACTTGTTCTGAGAAAGAAAGAAAGAAAGTAGCTTATCATCTTATTGCCCCAGGTATCACATTACTGTTTACAAGGTGTTACAGGTAAGAAAAGAAGTAAAAACCACAGCAGGTTGGGCAGATGACTCCCACACAGTGAAACCCCAAGAGTGTTTCGATGGGGAACAAACTGAAAGTAAATGGTGCGGCAGCGAAGAGAGGCTGAGTTTGTATTGAGTGTGTGGTGAAAGCCTACTGCTTTTTCCAGACCACGATCACCTTTTGGTTTTACTCAACAATATCACTTACTCCTACTGAAAACCTGTGATGCTTCAACTCTGTTTCCTGGTGCTTTTTCTTGTAATTGGGTTCATTTAGTGTAAACTGAACAGATTGATATGGAAGATTTTTCATGTGCCGTCGACAGTGGTGGAAGTGAAATTATTATAATATACTTCAATAAAAAGAAAAAAGACTACCACACTGTGAAAAGTAAAGACCCTGCAAATTAAAAACCTTATTTAAGTAAAAGTATGTATCAGCAAAATGTACTTTTAAGTGTCAGTACAGTAAAATGTTCCCTGCCAGAGGTTTCCTATTATATCTGATGTTTCTGCTGCATTAATGTTTCATTTTTCTGCTGTAGCTGTTCAAGGTTGTATTAATTCTAACTCCTTTATTTACGGTTGGATAGTAAAAACTACAGCAATGCATCATATTCTATAAGATCATCATATGTTTGTTTGTAGCTGTCCTGTGAGAACCACGTATCTCTAAAAAATGTTCACGGTGTCAGAAAAACAGCCCTGTTTTCAGCTGTGTGTCGATTACTTTTTTCCAGCTGATCCAAGGGGATTTTTAATGACTCTATGTAAGAAGTAGAATTGTCTCAACACATAAAAGGACACTTCAACCTTCAGTTCATCACAAACATCCAGTATTTTTCAACCGCTTTGACTGGACAGGAAGGGTATTAAAAACGGAAACTGAAAAGCAACCAAAACTGTTAGATGGTTTTACCAAAGTGACTATGTAATGTAGTAGAACTACAAAGATGCATATAATGGAAATACTTTAGTAAAGTACTTCCAATTTGTATTTAAGTAACAGTACTTTTACATTGTTCCACTGGCTGTGGAGCACATCAACACCAGTTTGCCCTATATAGTTGCTGGTATTTTAAAATACAGGCTTTTGTTAGTAACTTAGTTTCATTGTGATACATTTAAAGCCTCTCCTGTACACTGGAACTGTTGGTGGACTGATGAAACTTTCACCTAAAACTGAAACAATAAGAATTTGATCTTGTTAATTCTTGTTTTGGAAATGTTTCTGTTTCGTAAGAGGCGACGCAGTTTGTGGCTAATCCTATAACCTGTCACAGTTTTTGTGACTACATTTGTGGATTTTCATGTGCCTCACTCATAACCAGCAATACGTAGCCGAACGGCCCTCACCAACCACAAGCCACGCTTCTATAGATGTTGGCAGCCACCTGGCACAACCCCCCCCTCCTCTTCACTTCAGTATAGTGTGTGACTAATCCCTCTCCAGCTTTCATAAAATATGAGCGGTTTCCAATAAATCACGACAGACATGATGATTTAAAATTGACCTCCCATTTCTTGTTGATAATTTAATTTTTTTTTTTTTTAAATACATTATTCTGCCTGAAACAGAGCCTCGATGCAAAAATCAAGTGTAATTTTTGGAAACATTTTGATTGCTATTTAGCCCCAAAGGTAGCAAAGCTCAACACACTGATTGCTTGGTGCACTGTGACTTATGTGTGAGGACAGTTTGACACCTCTCTGTGTTCGGCTGAAAGTGCTTCATGCGAGTTTGAAAAGCCCCCACTGTTTAACACTTGCCCTCCAAGAAGCCGGAGGCATGCAGTGAAGACCCAAATTCACTTTGTTCATTTCTTTTAAGTAGGCTACAATGAACATCTTTTTCTTCAAAAAACACAACCACACAGTGAAAAGTTAACTAGAATATATCGCCCTTACCACCGTGTATTTACTTGTTAGGGATCACTAAACCTAGTGTAGCTGCAGAAATAAAGGTAAAGTGATACATGGAAGAACCACTGCAGACTGTATTGTAAGTAAAGTCATGTACCAGTGTGTCCTTTTACATACATTCATTGTTTTTGATTCCTTTTTGGGACTGATCTCATCTTTAGGTTTGAAAAGGACAATGTATCATTACTTTAAGTTGTGGTTAACACAGCGGAGCTCAGATCATGCAGTCAGCTGCAGTGGCTGCTCATTCTTTGAAACACCGGATCAGAGGTCAGATTTCTGCCCACGCTCTCTTCAATTCATCTCCCACAAACAAACATATGAACCGTTGTAGCTGATCAATTCAGTGGCACGTATCTTTCATCAATGTTGTATCTGCGTTATCACACCCCTCCTACGCACTGTACTGTACATTGTACAATATGTTCGCGCATACAAAGCAAAGAGAGAGGAAACAAAAAGAACTACCACATGCTGACAAATTTCTGAACTTATTTTTAGACATGGCAGAGAAAACAATCAAACGCTGGACCTCTTTTCAAAGATTTTCTATAGGTGAACTAAATGAAAATGAATGAGAAACTCTGTTAAATGTGTGCACACTCTTGTGCAGATGTTCACACTTCTGCTGTACTACGCGGGGCCGGGAGTGAGAGGTGTTGCAGCCTGACCCGGGCCTCTGACACAGACTGTCAAACACACAAGCAAAAATGAAAAGTGAGAAGGTACAAGTGTGAAAAAGGAAGAGGTGCTAGAATCTTAACTGTCAAGAAATTCAGTATAAGCTTTGCATTTAGAAAGAAGTAGTCACAAGGAGAGATGGAGATGAGGGTCTCCAGGAGTAGAGAGGATCCATGACTTTTTCAGGTCACCATCACATTATGGCCTACTGCATGCTCCACCCACCATGCCAGTAAGTAACGCAATAGTTTTCGTTTTCCTACTGATTCACTAAAATGTATGTAAACGTTTGCAGGAGGTTTTCAATGACTGTGAATCACTTTAATGTAACGCACCAGGTTCCACCGACATAGTTTGTTCTAAGGTGGGGGGTTAGAGGGGGTTTGGTACCCCGCTCTGTTTGAGTCATAGCAGAGTTGGTGGAAAACTAGGTGGGCCACTCGCAAAAGCCAGCTAACCAGTGGAAGTTATGACCTGTTTTCAGTTGTTTTAGTTTTTTTTAAATTGTGAGCTTCCTTGAAATAGTAACTTTATTTTATCTGATTTGGGGATGAGGAACGTGTAGCAGTGTGTCGTGGGTTCGACAACGTGTGAAGAAGCATCACAGCAAGCATGTTTTTGAGTACATGTCTTTACAGATCTATGTGAATGTAAAAAGAATTAGATTGTAGTCCAAAGGAAAAAAAATATAACAGTTATTAGTACAAGAATATGCAGTGTGAAGACTCAATTAAGTTAGTGCGGGGGTGTGTCAGGGAACAAACTGTTAATTTGACAGTTTTTTATTTGCTTTGTAGGCAGGATACATGTGTGTTTTCTTTTCTCTTTACTGCTGCTGATGCTGCAGAGGAATCTATTCCTATTTATGCAAAAATCCCCAGTATATGCAAATGTGTCGTTTGTCTTTTTTTTTTTTTATCTGCCACAATCTTAATAGAGGAATGAGCTGAGTCAAATTCTCATCAACAAAGAAGAGGGAAATGGTTATCAGATCTGAGCCTGGCACTCGCAATGTTTTTTTAAGCACCTACGCAAAAGGTAATTTAAAGTGCTATACAAAATTCATTAAAAACATTGAAAAAAGTTGGGGGGAAAATGTTAAATTGCAAATGGAAGAAAAAAGGAAATGAAGGATATTTAAACACTTAGAGACATACAGTAAATATAGGATAGAAGGGCAAGATGGTTTTGATGAGTATTCAAGGTTCAATGCTTTGTCAAGGTCTAACATCCTGTGAAATCATGTCCCAGCTGCTTTACATTTGTTATTGCATTTATGAAACTAATCAAACCTCTGAATAGCTGGTCTTGATGCAAGAAGTTGACTCACGCTGGCAGGATAAACTGATTATTTTAACAGATTGTAAGTTAGATTTGCAACTTTCACGTCTCGCCAGTCGCGCAATTAACATTCTAATCTACCTCTGTCAGTGCTGGAATGAGTGAATTTCAGGTCAAGACTAGGGAGTTTATAAAAAATGGGGTTGACATTTGAGATAAGGTGTGCGTTATCAGATTTGAGGGCAGCTGCATGGCGTCGGCAGTGACTAACTACTGTAGTTGCTACTCTCTATTTCAACAAAAATCCTCCTCCTCAACCTACAAATCTCTCTGCTATTAATCACATTCTAATATTGTTCTTTACCCCATCTAAGCTATCAAATACATGCTTCAAGACACAAAGAGATTATTCCTTATATCTACTTGTATATTGCTTGCCTGACAGTAATTAATGTTGTGAGACTTAGATCAGTTTTGAGCAAATGATTCAACTCAAATTCAGCTTGTTGCCATGGTTAGAAGACACACAAGCCAAAAAGACACAGCTTTTGTTTACGGTTCTCTGAGAGAGAGAGTTGCTCCCTCAGTGCGGCCCCTGGGAGAGTCATGACACATCTTGCATTAAATGGTGCGATTTTATGCACTTCAAATTATGCGCCGTGACTTGCACTCTAAAAATACAAAACCTGTAATTAGACGGCTGGATTTGTAAGGCTGTGTCAGTGCTGCAGAGCTCAGTCAGTTTAAAGAGGAGATGGTGACCGTGTGAATTTGTGATACACTTCCACAAATCTTACAATATTAATTAAAGACTTTGACTAACTTTGATCCATGGTATACATTATGGTCACCTTAATCTGGGTAGGCAATTTTTTTTGTATCATTAGGCAATAACTACTGTACGTCTGCAGCTCCTCTTGGCTCGGATTTCAGGCTTTCGAAAATCTAGCTCATGGAGACTTTGGCCCATAACGGGTCATTTCAGAGAGAGGACGTTCCTATTGGTTGTTCTACAAAGTGCAGATGCACGTGTGCCTCCCTTCAGATGTTAAAAAACCTAATTAAATGGTCAAATCCTGCGGAAGAAGTTGTTATTTCAGCATTGGCAACAACTGCAGACACTGCCCCACAAAAGGAAGACAGACTTATCAAAATGAGTCTAACACTAAGACAAATTCTGTCAGTAAACACAATCAAACGTGTGTCAGTATCGACAAAGCGTTTTAGAGCTGGAGAACAAATGTTTTGTATTAGTTTAGCCTTCTGCTAACCATTAGCCAAAGTCTCAGGTAATTCAGGTAGTTCATGTTTATGCAGCAATCTAGAGCCGCGTACAGCTTGTCATCTCAAAGGGCACTACAAAGAAAATATAGAATAATGGCATCAATATCCTAATCACAACAATCAGGGAATGGTATGAAAGGAGGGGCTGAGGGCCGAGAGGGGAGAGCTGGAAGAGGAGACCTGGCATTTTTCAATTCTAGCTTCTTTTATTTTCGCCTTTTCCAGAAAACTTGGTTCCCCAGCTTTGAACAGATTACAGTTTTAAGACATTAATAGTCCACCAGCTTTGTGATATTCTGTAATGACAATTATTATGATAATTACTTAATTGCCTCCCTTCCTCCTTCCTGCAGGGTGAACTTGGCTCTGGCCTACACAGAGTTAACAGAGGAGCTGGGACGCCTCCAAGCGCTGAGCTCCAAGCAGACGGAGATCCTGAGGAAAGCATCACATGAGCAGGCTAGTCCAGGTTAGCATCTAAAATACAGAATATCAAAAATGTGGAAATCCCGGGTCCCTATCACCCCAGTCCCTGAGTGGGAGAGGATGTATTTATATTCTTTGCTTGTGTAAAAGTAGAAATACCTCACTGTAAAATCCTGTATAAATTACAGGATCATGTGGCTGATACAATTGCGTCTTGGTTATCTTTAACAACAAAATAAATATTTTTCGTAACTGGGAATTTATGTGGAGCCATACACAGTCTCCTGGGTGTTATACAGCGGAAGTAAATGTGAACTGAAGAGTCTGGTTTCCACCTCATTCAGAGGCTCTGAGAGTGCTTTAGAAAACAAACACCCCCCTCTATTTTAACACCTCAACCAACCGGCAATAATTGATGTTTCCTCTTTGATATGGGAAGTGGAGATGAAGTGGTGACTGACTCATCAACATATCTTGTAATTGCACAAAACTGTAAAACTGTACAGATCTTTATCGTTTTATGAAGACATAGAGTAACAATGTGTATTTCTTTTCACACCCTGATGCAGCGTCTGTAGGAAGGTTTCATTTGTTTTAACTGCCAAAAATGTTTTAATAAAATGTATATTGACTGTTTTGATACAAAAGTGTAAACAGCATGGCCAAAAGTATGTGGACACTTGAACATTTCACCCATCTGCAGGTGTTGAACACCTTGTTCCAAAACCATGAACATTAATCTGCAAATATTATTGTTTCAGACCATTCCCATTTGGACATAAAAGCATTGGTTAGGTTCAACGCTGATGTTGGGCAACCAGTTCTGGTTCACTGTTGGTGTTCCAGTTTGTACAAAAAGGTGTTGGAATGGTTTAAGGTCAGAGCTCAGTGCAGGCCAGTCAAGTTCATCAAGTTCTTTCACAACATACTGGAACATTTCTCAATGGAATTGGCTTTGTGCACAGGGGCATTGTCGTGTTAAATGAGTGAAAGGTCAAACACAAAGTGTTGCTAAAAAGCTGAAAAAACACGGTTGTCTAAAATATAACTTGTATTATACCAAACTTCTTTTCTAATGTGTTTTTACACTACTTTTTTTTTTTTCTCTTCAGTCCAGCGGCACTCTCCAATCCACCACCAGCGCCACTCTCCAGTGTCTCAGCGCCACTCGCCCATCTCCCAGCGCCACTCTCCGGTCCCACCTCCGCAACACCACTCCCCAATCCAACAGAGGCGCTCACCGGTGCGCCTCTCTCCAGACATGCACCGCCGTTCACCCCTACTGGACGTCAATGGCGGTCCCGCCTCTTACTCCTGCCGGCCTCCCAGCCAGCACCTGAGGGCCAGCTTCCAGGGCCGTCGCAGCTACTCCGAGGTTGCTGATCCTTCCGCTTACCAGTGCCCACCCCGCTTCACCCTGGACCCTGTCGCCACCCTGCCTAAGCCTCGGCCCTACATTGACGGCTACACAAAACAGCAGCAACAACATGTGGGCTCTCCTCATGGTGGACTGCAGCACAGAGGCTCCCCTTCTCCCCATCAAGGTGGTGCAGGAGGAGACGGGGGCCTCGGCGAGAGCTCCATGCGCCACTCAAGAGAGATGCCATTTCCTCTGTCTGACGTGGCCCACCTGCATTTTGAGCCCCCTTCTCTTTCCACACCGGCCCCCCAGCCCCCACAATCCTCTGAAGATGAGGAGGAGTGGAACTGCCCGAATCCCATCAGCCCACCACGGACGCTGGGCGTGCTCTCGTCGGCAGTGCCCAGTGGCGTCATGAGAGGCCCAGCATCCTGCTCAGTCTTCCCCATCCCTCAGAGGTCTAACAACCTCAGCTGCCACCCGCAGTCGGGGTACATGTCAGCCGAGCACGCTCAGTCCTGGCCTTCAATCAATGTGAGTTCAAAATTTAAAACTTGATTAGATCGTAAAAGAGATATTATAGCTTCATGTTTGAGGGATTTTGAAACTATGAATTTGCAGCAGTGAAGCATTTTGTGTCTTGTGTCACAACAGAGTGCTGAGTTGCATCACAGAATATAACTAATGAGCCCGATGCACACTCACTGTCACAATCATCTAAAGACCTTTGTCTTTATCATATCTTTTTCTAGTTCCTTAAATGTTATTACTAAACAAAAACAGTTATTTGCTTCCTTTATGAGCGTGAGATGAGAAGGTTGATATCAATCTAGTGTGTTTAGCCTAGCTTAGCGTAAAAGAGAAACAGCTCGGGCAAATGAAAATATACATCAAACTGTATCGTTAAAGCCTGACCCCTAAATAACACACTGTATCTCGTTTGTTTAACATGTACAGTACATGAACAGACTGAGATAGTGAGTGCTGGAACTATTTAGTGGCAAACAACAACTGAATGCAAATATTGTGCACAGCTTTTTCAAAGTGGTTGGTACCATCGTGCCTGTGCAGAGACCACAACAACAACAACCTGTGCTCACCATACAAATCTGGCAACCCATGCTAATGACGGCACACAGGGATTATTGGCTGCTACTCAAGAAATAACTAATTCTAACTTAAACACACAATATACAGAATGTAACTAAACAGCTGCTTTTTAACCTTAACATTTGTCAGGTTAGAAAATGCTTTTTCTTTTTGTAAAAATTATTTAAACAGTTTTGGAAGGCACTAACCACTGCCCGAATTGAACCACAAAAGGTGCCAGTACCCTAAATGATCAGGTTCATGACATGGTCATCGCGTGCTCCTTGGATACATGTGTACATTTTTTCGTGTAGGGGTGACCCTGAATAGTTGACTATTCTATCTAAGGAGCCAGATCCCACTACCAATCACAGAGTTGAATCATTGCAGTCTCTGATCATGTGGTTATGAAACAAAGGATCATTCCATTTGGGCTATATGGGGGTGCTGAATGTCAGATTTCTTATAGAATTTCTTGGTTTCTCCAAATAAATCCTGATTCATAGCCTATTTTGGTTTACATATCAGCCTATTCATAATACTGTTAATAACAAACACAAATAAGGGTACACATGTGGACAAAAATCAGAAGTGTGGGAACTCAGTTCTGGTATATTGGCCCATTACAGGCACTAGCACCGACTGATGATGTCATCCTGCTGATAGATCAGAAAACGCATTTACTCTATGTGTCGTCCTGGAGGGCACTTCCATGTCGATCTTCTTATCTCTTTCTTGGGTTGAGAGCAAATATAGTTCCCACGATGTTGAGACATTCCTCTGATAAATCTTCTCTAAATTTAACTTGATTACACAATGAATCAGTGCTTGGATGAGAGTTTCCACCTGGATTTACTACAAGGTCTATTTCATGGCAAAACCCTGTTGTGTAAGTCTGAAGTGATCACTCACCTAGTAGTAATGTAATTTTGTCAACCTCCCACAGAATGACTAATACAATCCAGTGAAGATGTACTTATTTATCCTGGTCTGTGTGTGTGTGTGTGTGTGTGTGTGTGTGTGTGTGTGTGTGTGTGTGTGTGTGTGTTGCCCTGCAGCTCTGGATGGAGACGGAGGAGAGCGACATGCGGAGCTGCCCTCTCTGCCAGCTGATATTCCCCATCGGTTACCCCGACGATGCCCTGATCAAGCACATTGACTCCCACCTGGAGAACAGCAAGATCTAATTGCCATGGAAACCAGCCCGCACACATCTGCGCTCTCCTCTTATAGATTAGGTAACAAGATTGGCAGAAGGTGCTATCAGAAAGTCAATTGTAGAACCACCAGATAGCCGTGTGCGATTATCAATAGAAATGGATGCAGGGCCTGGTATATATGGAAAGTACTTAAACCGAGGTCTCTCTTGGACTTCGGAGTCCTTTACCGATCGCCCTTCAGACAGCTCTGCCTGCATAATCACTGGCTCTGGTTGCTGCTGTTTTGTTATGAGTCTTGTTGTGTGGTTTCAGACAGTTTCAGGTATTGTGTTGTTTTTCGCTTCACAGTGTATTACACTTAGTTAAAAGCCAAAGACGAGGTACGAGAGGCACGCTAGCAGGTTCAGAGGGCTCTGCATGTCAAAAAGTGAGTTTCAGTGTTCATGGGTAAATGATCTGAGGCGTCCTGACAGACCATTCTCACCACTTAGCTTTAAATACTGTACGCTTGGACATTTTCTATCTCTCAAACAAAACCACAGAAACACTATGTACACTATATTGCAGGGGATTTTGTGCAGTAAGAGTCGAGGACAGCCATCTGGTAGAAGCTGGCTTATTAAAATGATCTGACAGAATTGTTGTATGAGTGAAGAGTTTTTGATGCTGAAGTGAGGAAAGAACAACACTGTGAAGGAATTCTGTATGGCCATCAGGGGTTGATGCCAGTTCACTTTCACTTCTCGAAAACAAGGTTTTCATGGCAGTTAAGAACGTATAAAACATTCCAGTCTCACATTTCATTTACTGAAAAATCAAGCTGGAGAATATGAATGTGAAAGTATGTTTGGATCAGTCCGATGGCTGCTTTATGATGATGCCCTGCAGGGTGGGGCGGTGGTGTTGATGAGTCTTCTCTACGAGTGAAGGGAAAGTTTTAGTCAGAATTTACCTTTTTGCTTGCGGCTTGTTCAAAAATCTAAGTATCTTAGCACTTTAAGTTGGCAAAGCCTTTACAATGTATCCGTTTTCAGTCCCCATAAATATATTTTCGAGGGATAATTTCAAATTTATATTGTTATTCTGTAAGGCAAAAAAATATGAAGATATATTTTTGCAAATGTTAATGCACCACGTCTCATGTTGGTGTGTTTCCCATGTGCTTGCACACTGCTGTATATTAGAGGAGTTGGAGGTCAAAATCCCACCGCATGGGATATCTTTTCTGTACAAATTATTAACTGGGATTCTCCTCGGTCTCCATCAAGATCTGACCTTCAAACTGTTTGATGTCACAACTTCCCAGACCAAGCAACAAAGAAATCAAAAAAAAGAAGACTCTCAGCTGGCTGCATGATATCAAGACTTCTGACCGGCTTTGAGGGAAAAAAGGCAGAATTTCTAACTGTACTATATTTCTGTCTCGAAGAACTTCATCTCCAAACAGTAAAATTATTTCTGCAGGGTTTCAACAGTGACAATACTCTTCTTATGATACATGGGTTTCATTTTTATCTTAACTTGAAATCCACTTGTGGGACTTGAACCTTTTTTTTAAAAAGAGAAAAAAAAAAAAAAAAACTAATTTATACTGATGTCAGCTAATCCGAGGCTTTCAGTTCCATGTGCAGTTTCTAATGTAGGGGATGTCGCTACACACCCATGCATTTGAACTGGAAGTTACTGAGGAGATGAAATGTGGTAGATCAGAGCACACAGGGCAATGATTGTGGGAGCAGGATGTTGTAGGACATGTTAGGTTTCATGCCAGAGTACTTTTGAGCAACACATTGAATCCCTACAAGCTCTGGATGCTCTGCTCCAGGCTATGACCTCTTATAAAAAAGATAAAGAGAGTTTACCAACGGGGGGCAAAGCATATCAGATAAAAGAATAACTGGTGTATTACCAGTTGGACCTTGTTTTAGTGGGTTTGGACTCTGGTTCTGTTGGTTATGATAACATTGTACTTACCTTGTTGATCGCTGAGATGTGGGACAGTACAGACAGCTATTTGTACGTTACTTTACATTTTGTCCAATAAAAAGGTTTCAAAACAGGAAAATTAAATTGCTCCAGGCTTTTAGCATAATGTTAGCTCATTAGCTTATCTCGGTCACTAAATGGACAATAGGTTCACGCAGTTTATTTTAAAAAGTATTTGTACCATCGACTCCTGTCTCAAATGTCAGAAAAACATTTTTCCTTTGTAGAGCAGTTTTCACCACGACAGGCCTGTTAAATTAAAGTGAATAAGCCAATGAGCTACGATAGCATTCTCCATTTTGAAATCTCCTGCTTTTTGATCCCTCAAATAAGGTCAACACTGTCCAAACGGCTTGGTGTTGGCCACTGTTAGAAATTTGTGGGTCAGATTTCACCCAAGTTGAATTGTAATCATTCATTTTAAATCCTGATGCGAGCAGGCCTTTAGACAGATTCATTTTAGGAATTTTAGAGGCCTTAGAAAAAGTTTGTTTTCTGCAGCGTCCAACGTCAGAAGAAAGAATTGTACTTTGAAAGCTAAAACAAGCAGAGGTATTTAAGGTGTGAGCCCAGTAACAGAATTCCTCACAAGATGAAATGCGTCAGAAATTGTTTGAGCAGCTCAGCAGGTAACATTAATTAATCAATCCATCGTACTTTTAAGAAAAAGCATGTTGCAATGTTGGGAATAACACAAAACGTACTTTTTACAAAATGGGAAATGCACCTAGCACCTCCACTAACCACGTCCTGGGGAAACCCTGAAAACTGTTCAGAATTACAAAAGAAAGGGTGTGTGTGGTGTGTGTTTTTTGTCCCATCAGACTTGTTATTAGCTCAGAAAATTCACTTGGTGATTATTGTAACCGACAGAACCAAACTGAAATGAACTGGAAGGCTCCTTAAGAGAACAACATCCTGAGGTGTACAATAAAAACGTCAAGGTAGTACGGAGACCATCACATCAAAGCAGGCTTCAATGATGCCCGATTATTCTACACTGTATGTATGTTCCTATATCAGTCTGTGTAAAAAGAAATATTTAAAGTTGTGTACAGACAGGTATTTTGCAAGTGTGTAAGGCTGATGCAACGTGTACTCTATTATTCGACAACTTCAAATTGGAGTGTCTGTAAATTAGTATATATAGTCCTAGCCACCCCCACGTGACTTGTGAATTATATGCGAGTTATATACAAGTTCCACCCTACACCTTTCCTCTTTTACTCACTATATAGTGATCCTGTATGTCCTCTACTCAGCTGATCTCCAACTACAGCCTAAAGATAAAAATCTAATTGTTTTCAGCTGTAGGATGTGTGACAATGTGCACGTTTAGGCTTTGTCACATCAGATGATCTGGGCTACAAATACACTATGGGTTTAAAGAAAAAACAAAACTTAACGTTTGTCTGAAGGTTTCAGTTAAGAAATAATAGGAGACCAATGCATGTTTTTCTAGTTAGATTTATCATGCAGCATAGAAAGAAAGAAGCACAACGAATGTAATGTTGCATCATAAACCACAAGTAGTTTGACTGCATTTGGAAACTTTAAGTCAAGTTATAATAATGTAATTGGAAGTCAGACCGCAGCTTTTTACTCCCTTCTTTTTCGTAGCAGGTAATGTTAAAGGGCAGTGGTTAAAGATTTCACAAACAATATGTACGTTAGTACACCCTGATCAGAGGACCCACGTTGAGTCATAACCAAAGACAACTAATTATTTCCTGTCAGTGTGTAGACGCTACACTGTGGTCAGTGGTGCCGGGATGTTCACGAACCACAACCTGTTGGCCAGCAGTCGCAACGCAAAGAGATCACGTCCTGTACAAAGCTCACAATATGATGCACACTGATGTTTATGCTGCGACACATACAGAAGCTGGGCTGAGGTCCGTCACATAAAACATAGACATAAACATTAGAATCGCAAGTTCATGTTCAAGTCTTTTTGTGGCCATCGACAGTCAAGATCTCATCTGTTTTTCTTCTTTTTTGGTATTCTAACAGCAACCTGTCTCCTTGGTTTTACTCAGGAGATTAACAGAGAGCCAAAGCCATCAGATATTTCGGATTAAAATGTATTCATAATGAAATTTCACTTAAAACTTCCCTCAGATTTACTCAGGTGGCAAACGGCTAGATCCAACAAAGATTAAGAGATTTTTAAGAAAGCCTGGTTCCTTTCTTCTATAGCTCCTCTCTCCTATAAGTAACCATGCGAGTCAGGTTGTTCTCCTGGGTAACACTAAGCGCACATGGAGACCTCAGCACTAATGAACTCTCCGCAACACTAATGAGAAGTAATGTGTACTCCACTCCATTTGTGTGGTGGAACAACACCGCCGGCATTCAAGGACTTTGAGTCGGATGAACAGAACGTAAGCAGCAACAGAGGTATATAAAGAGTCTCTTTGTCTTTCTTGCTCTCTCTCTCTCTCTGTGTAAATAATCTAACAAATAAACTGGAACATGCACTGAAATAATATGTGAACTGGCGTCTTTGTGCACCAATGATGATGTAATTTGTTCTAGGCTGCATTTCACATCCTCTTTTATTGAGAGAGCTTTGTGTTGCTCATGAAGTCAGACAGCTTCTGAGAGGATTTTAAAAGAATAGATCAGGGTGAAAATATGACATAATAAATAGCTACTAGAGCAGTTTTCTTCAAATGACGTGATTTTGAAACATTTTTAGAAGTGGATTGCGTTCTTAAACATTTGAAAGAGACAGAAGACATAGTATGTTTAGTCTATACGCTACTTCCTTGAAGTCGCTTCGTGATACAAAAATAAATGGAGACACTAGAGAGTAAAAGGAAGTTTGGCTTGATAGTAGGTGTTCAGACATTTCCAACTCAAGTTTATTTTATCCTTACTATTTTTACAGTGTGTTTTTCAACTACTGCACCTGTTTACATGCTTTAAAACCTGGTAGAATAGATTATATAAACCAGTTTCTTTTGAAATCACGTTAAACGCTTCACTGTGCACAAAACATCTGAAAATAATGCCTGAAAGGTATTCACACATCTCAGTTTTAGAATGACATTTTGAGATAATGTAATTAAAAAAAAATGCACCACTAGGTGGGCATTTACATTAGGTTTGACAACAATATTCAGTATGCACAATGCACACGCTTTCGTACACAGAGGGTGTGTCTGTGTGTGTCTGTGTGTGTGTGTGTGTGTGTGTGTGTCAAAGAAAGACAGATAGTATTGATGCACTAACCCAATGTACTGAATCTATATTGACCCTGTGCACGGACATCATTTAACGGATAGGACATATCTGATCCACATCAAATTCTAATTATAAAACTAACAACTATTAAAAACTAAGTGTTAATAAAATTGCTAGACAAATATAAATTTAAAATGTGCCTGTTACATCTCTTGGTATCAACACAATTCCCCACTCTCACCCTCTCCCATACTCCTGTTGGCAGCTACTGTACCCATGTACACATTCATGTGTTTACAAGTACACATGGGCGAGTATATGGTTAGAAAATCGATACAATAAAACAGCTGGACAACAGACATACTGTGTCTCTTAACATATTACTGTTAAGATAATATTGACTGTTACTGTACACACACATACAAAAATTGTAGTCTGGTTCAGACTCCTGAGGAGCAGTAATTATTTTGTTAATCTCAGTCAGCCGGCTTGATGCTGCCGGTCAAGCTAAAAGGTTGATGTATGAACTTTGGGTTGTCTTTGTAGCTAACTATGTCCAAATCTGTCCCTAGATGTTCACAGTACAAGAAGATGATGACTCCGTTCTGTCGGCTTTGTTTAGTTGTTGTGCATTTATTGTATGAAATTAATTTTCACCAGTGTCACCATACCGACTGATGTTGTAAAAATAGAATAAGGCAGATTACATCTTTAATAACGAAGGATACCATCTCACGGACTGCTTAACCTTGTTTTATTTGAATGAAATGACTTCATTTATACCAGCAGGCTTGATGGCTGTTGACAAAAAACGGTAATACTTTTTATAAATAACTGAAAGTTGATGGCTTTGATGAACGAAACCATTGGCTCCTTCATTCAAATATGTTGAAAATCCCCCTAAAAAATGTATATCTTTATAACTTGATATTACTAATCTTTAAGATGCATAGTATGTGTTCACGATTAAAAGTGCCATCAGCAATGAATTATATTGTCTTTTAAAAAAGCCTTGTTTGACTAATTTTGTTGCCATTTAATGTCCACACATCATGCAACATTATTGCTTCTCTCATAAATACAGAGAAAATGTCAACTTTTTTTTTTTTTTTAAATACTGAACTTTGGACTCAACGAGCAGACCAAATATAAAATCCCCTGCTTTAAGTGAAGTCAAGGTTGTTTTGTTTACTTCAAATCATCCGCCAAGGTTCTTACCACGTTAGTTTTCTACATCTTTAGCTCTCCGCTGCTAACCTCAATGCATAGCCTACCTCAGGAAAAAGAAAAATGCACCCACCCATCCGGGCCACAAAACCACAAACCCTGGTAGACTTATATACAAAAAGCTACACAGGCAGCACACTGCTACGCAGTGAGAACTAAGAGAGAAAACCCACACAAACACAGTCGATAAGTGATAAAAAAGCAGCATGTACTGCTCACTGATCAAAAACAACAACTCCTCTGTACTTACACACACACACACACACACACACACACACACACGTTGCTAAGAAGCTGTAAACACATACGCATGCATCATCTTAAATGCTCACACACACAAACTTCTTAGAATTCACTGTTTTTTTGTCATTTCTGTATTTCCGATTATCTTCACCACATCACTTGTCGCATGTTGATGTGGAAATAAGGTTAAGACACATTGAGATGAATTGTTTTATAGTTTTAGAAAATGTGCATATTCAAGATTGCATTGCATTGAAATTTACATACAAGAGGAAGAAAACTTGAACATATTGTTAACCTCACGTGCAACAACTCAATATATCATACTGGTAATGTTTTGCATGTGAAACAAAAACACACATGGGGGTTCACTTGGGTGGATCTTTCTGTGTTGTGGTCCATCAATGCTTACACAGTTTGCACTTATAGTAAACCACTACAGGGCTATCTTTATTTCTCTTTCAAACTGATGTTTCTTATTCGATAGGTTAATATTTGTGCATGTAAGAGTTCAAATGTAGTTAACCATTCATAGGGAGCTTTTACGGCAGAGTCAGCATGAAGTGGACACTAGGTTGCAAGAATAGATCAGAATGTGCAAACCAGTTGAAGTGTCTCACAAATAAAGAGTCGTTTTAAAGGCAACTTTAAGCAGGGGAAGTTAAAAAACAAAGGGGCTTGTCACATATTCTGACATCAGCAACACAAACGTATACTCTGTTTACACGTACATGGTTATTTTGACTGAGACATTTCACTTTGTCTGTGCCCTTCGTTTACACTCAAACGGAGAAATCGCCTCTGAAAATTATTCTTTCTAAAAAAAATAACAACTAAAACAATAATAACAACCGGCTTAGGCTTAGGCCGAGGAAGTGAGAAAGAGAAGAGAGGAGGTGATTTGTTGCTGTTGTTGCCATTTTGGAGATTCTGATTGGCTAACGTAGGCTTGAGCTTCTCGTTAAACTGCCACTTACAGGTTTGGTGTGCTCTTGTTTACTCAGGTTCTGAAAACTGACAGGTGTGCACAATGTTATTTTTAAAACCGGAGAAATTCATGATAATAACCGGCCCCGTGTAAACGTAGCATTAGACTACTAGTTTGTCAGTAACTACATAAATCTAACAAAGTAGTGGCATGGTGAGTTTCTCTACATCACTCAAGAGTCAACGGTTCAAAAAGAGTCTTGTAAGAGTTAAATATGCTGACAGACATTGAGGAAGTTTCCTTCTGCTGCTCTGACCTTGATCTTAGCCCAAACCGGACAAAGCCTTATTCATGACGCAGTAGTCTGAGTGAATACACACACAGTACGTCCAACTTAAATCTGTTCCCAATAGATATACAGTAAATAACTGTTTATAGTTGTTGGAAAACTTTATATGTTGCATGTAGGCCTATTACAGATATGTCTTTTTTAACATGAAGTACAGAAGCTGTGCAAAAGAAACACTTTGCCCATTTGCAGGGTAAAAACCCATCTTGAATTCCATGTTTAGTTTCCATGTGGGAAGTGTTTCACCGAGCCCACTAGATGGCCACGTAAACCACTGAACTTTATCCTAGATCACTTCTAACCACAGCAGACCCTGGCAAGTCATATCATCATTTGTTTGCCTTCACACTTATTGTAAGTTCTGTTGCTCTGCAATAGTTATTAAACTAACCTTTTTTTGTCAGGTAGCACTATGCTCATAAGATGTAGTGATTTGATTGACGGAGTAACTGCATACATCGTTACCAGTATTTATCAGCCGCGTCAAATACTCGTTCAGTTGACTAACACAACAAACAAGAAACCATGTGAGCCTGTATGAAAACACAATGTAGGGAATACCAGAGAGCAGGGAGGAAGAGAGCAGAGGTTAAACCAGCTGAGACTCAGCAGAGTAATCGGACTGTGTGTCCCACTCTTTAACAGACTTGGGCTGTGAAGCGCAATTTTGTAGTTTGTTTGTCGACCAACAAAAAGGACAAAAAAGATGAGATTCAACTCGTTTCCTGTTTAGACATTTCAGCGTGGATAGAGATATTCACAAAAACACATTTCCAGATTTAGCAGGTTAGTGGATGTGGTCTCGGAGCTCACACTGTGTCATGTTGATGTGCAGAAAGATATACAGTGAAAGATCAAGCTAGATTGTTTCGATTGATTCACCACTTGCTGGTCGACCAGGAATCAGTGGCGGTTGCCCCACTGACGTCATGCTCATCATGTCGGCTGGCCGAAGGCCCATGCCGGAGAAATCAAAACACTGCTGTGTCTGAATGAGTAAACATGCAAGCCAAAAAATGAATACAGTATGATGTCACACTCCAGCACATGTTATCTGCACGGGTAGAGGCACAGCTAGTGTCAGCGTGAAGCGTGAACTGCATTTGAACCGGTGACCTCTGTAACTCACCCATATTGATGGCAGGCAGTGTGGCCGCTCACAATACAACGCTTCAGCGAGCACAGCGTGGCCCCAGGGACTGCGTCGATCGGGGGAAGGGAGGATGGAGGAGTTGACACGCAAGTGAAAAATATTGCCAGTCCAGTTTATATGTCAAGGTGTTGGTGGAATAACAAAGAGACACAGAAGGGTATGAGAGACATTAATTTACAGGGTGTCACTGTGTTTAATGAAAGATGCTGAGGAGATAACAGTGGTTTGTGCTTCACTATTATTATCCTCAGAGAAGAAGATGAGACTGACTGTAATTCGGTTTTTAGTCATCTTGTATAAAGTACTTGAAAGCAATACTTGAGTAAAAGTACAAGTAGGCTATCTCACCAGAACATGACTAGGTGTGTAACATTATCTTCATCACCACTGCGTTAAACCACTGTCGTCATGGTGTCCATCGTCTGTCGTCAGCGTGTCGATCACCTGTTCTCAGGGTGTCCCTCGTCTGTGGTCATCGTCTGTTACCATGGCTGCAGAGCCTACACCAGGTATTTTCTTGACACTATCAGTTATTACGCTTTCTGCTCTTCTTCTTTAATTTTTGCCTATGTCTTTTGTGTTTTGCCGCTTGGAGACAAACTGGATTGGAGCGTTCAACTTGCAATTTAAGATGAATGATTCACCAAACTTGCCATTTTCCAGTGTAACAAAGCCAAAAGGGCCTTAGTGAGGTCCAACACTGATGTTGGGTGATGAGGTCTGGCTCACAGTTCATCCCAAAGGTGTTGGACGGGGTTGAGGTCCGGGCTCTGCGGACCAGTCAACCTCTTCCATAGCAAAAAGGGACAAACAGTTCTTTAAGGAATTGGAAAAGAACAAACTGTTGCAACAAAATTAGAAGTAGATAAATGTCTAAAACAGTGGTCCCCATGCTAGAGGTACAGACCACACAAATCTGAAGTGCCACAAGATGAAGGGGATAAGAAAAGAAGGAAAATATTTCTGTCACACAAAATTATGTAATTTGAGCTTCTTCTGGTGAAATACTAGATACTTGCAACTTCTGTGTGAAAGGGTTGTCCACATACTTTTGGCCATACAGTGTATCATAATAAACCGCAGGCATTAAAAGTTCCACATTGTAAAATGTGAGATTTACAAAAATAAAGCAGGAGAAGGTGCTGTATAAATACTGTAAAAGTATTTAAAAGGTGATTTATCAGAAAGGAGTTTTGGTTTTTCCAAACTCCTTTCTGATAAATGCACACAGCCAGTATTCAGAAACCGTGCCTTTAAAATGAGACTTCTGTAAGTCTGTGATGTCCCAGCTATACTATAAAATACACACATGAAGATAGAAGTTCTTTGTTGGGAATGACCCCTTGAGATGTGGCATCTCGTTTTCGAGGGGGCCTTAAAGGCAAAAAATATGGTACATTCACAATTAGACAAAATAGTTAAAACAACTTGAGGAGACGTAAAAAACAAAAAAAGTACATACACACATACTGACAAACTAAAACAAAAGCTCTCCATCACACCAAAATCCTACATATAATAATGTTATTTATTATTAGTATTATTATTATAAAATGATATCTAAGCATATACTTGATTTTTTTAATTTTTATTATTTGTTTAAGTATCAATTATGAGTATCAGTTGCAGCTTGTATACAAATAATTATCAAGAGACATCTTAAACTGGTTACGTAGACATACTGTATATGTAGGTGGAAAGGTCCACTACAGTGCCGTTACAGTCACTACCCCGGCTGCAGTAAACGTCCAGATGCATTACAACTAGAAACTCCGTCAAACCAGAGCAGACTGGGCTTTTCTGGAGGGGGGCTTAAAGACACAGGCGCTTAAACTGAGCGTTTTAGACGGGGGTGGACACAGGGTACATTAATGTAAAATAATGTGTTTTTTAACATTTAAGCATGTTAACATGTTCTAGTACAAACCCAAAACACAGGTATAAATCTGAAAGTAAGCATAATGTGGTACCTTTAAGAAGACCAGTTGTTGATCTGTTTGCAAGTAAACGGTACACATGAGTGTATATGTGTGTGTGTGTGTGTGTGTTTATCTGTGTGTACCAAGTTGTAGGATGCTACTGGATGAGGCAAAATAATTTTTTCCCAGTCATGTTTCCACATTAACATTAGGGGTGACACAAAGGTGAGCCACTATCTCCATAAATCATTCATTTACCTCTCATGTATAATTGTATAATACCGCATTAGCGTCGCACTGTAAAGCCACGCACCTCCCTGAATGAAATATGTAGCCTCATGCAGTGTCTCAATGCAGTGCAACTGCAATCATTTATATGTTCTAATCCATAACACATCATCCATTATGGATGGTAAAAGGTTACTACAGCCAGAGGAAGGGTGGAGGTGGTTTCTACTGTCAGGACTGCCTTCTACTTTAATATTTGATCAAGAACAGGCAGCCACGGACGTATCACAGGGGTCTTCAGCCTTGTATCCACCTACATGAAATGGCTCTCAGATGCCAGACACACAGGACCAGTGAGTTCATCTTTGTCCCAGTGACATGGAAGAAATTACCTTTTTGAAGGCAGGCCTGCTTAAGAGCACACCTGCTGAGATCAGGCTGGATGAAAGACGATGTTTTCAGAGCCGAAAATTGTTGTGAAAGGTTGATTGAACAAGTTTCGAAGGAGGACAAGGACATGCTGACATTACACCCACATTTGATTGTTAAGGCTGGGTATTGGTACTCCATACCTAATAATTAAGGTATCAACCAAAGAATTTGAAATGATACGTGAGGGGGTCTACTCGCCCTGGAGTCTAGAAACTGGTGGAATGGTGGAGAAGGAGTGAATGTGATTAAGATTTGGACGGATGTGATCAGAAGTGGCATTCCTGATCCTGATTTTACTGGGAAGACACACTGGACAGGTGATTTTGAAGCAAACTGGAGGTGAATGGGGTGGAGGTTCAAGGAGTATTTATTATCCCTGAGGGGCATCTTGTTGAGCAGTAGTAGAATGCACTATAAACAACACATAGGCAGTACAAATAACAAGAACCACCAATGAAAAACTAAAATAAATACTACACAGAAGTCCACATCTCACATCGAATTATTAAAAAAGCCTAGGAACGATAGGGTTTTTGTGTCTGTCTAGTATTTAGACCAGACGGCAACAACATAAAGTAGCTGTTCAGGGGGTGACTTGTGTCAGCCAGGACTGACTGGGCTTTCTTCAGGGTCCTTGTATATATTGCAGCCTGTTTTTGTTTTTAAGAGTGAGGGAGCCAAACCGGCTCACAAAAGGTGAAAGAAAGAATAGTGTCAATAAAAACAACAATAAAACATCCCCATAAAAGTCTTAATGACATTAAAATTACGACGTTTACAATAAAAAAAAAAAAAAAGTGATTTTTTTTTTTACAGACAGCGTCAACTTGTGACTCGAAGGTGAGTTCTTCGATCATGATACCGAGGTATTTGCATTGTTTCACCACTTCAAGAGCTTAATCATTAATGAGGGTAGAAGAGAGCGTGGGCTGGAGTTTTTCTAAAATTGATCAACATTTCTTTAGTTTTTGCCATCTTAATGTCAAAAAGACAACTTGCACCACTCTGTAAAATCCTTTAAAATAGCGCCATGCTCAGAGTCGTTGTGCATCAGCAGCAAACTTAATGACATGACGCCTGGTGTGCTGGCTTTGGCATGCATTTGTTTATAAAATAAATAAGATTGCGGAGAGGACGCAGCCTTGGGCGGAACCAGTGAAAGAAAAGAAGAAATCAGATAAGATGGTGTTCACTCTCACTCGTGAGATTAGTTTGCACAAATCGCACAAAAACTAACGAACTAACTGATCGAGTCGCGGGGGACCAGCAACCCCCGTGTCCTACAACGTAAAATGACAAAAAAGGTCAAAAGGAGTCTAAAGGGTTTGAAGAAATGCAGAGATATCAGTTCCCTGTCTGAAAGGGCTTTCTTACAGCAAGTTAAAGAGATAAAATTATTCTAAATATAGCGCACACTTAAACTGATTTTATCTCATATCTCTGGCAAATTTGCTATCTGTATTGTCATTAATTTTAGAAACTCAAAGAACAACATGGATGTATTTTGGAGCAGTAAACTGGACTCAGACTACTTGTTCTGCTCCTCAAACCAACATTTCCAAATAATCTTTGAGGCAAACAAATGGAGGCAGGTGCTTGAAAACCTGCCAAATCAACCATATGGCCCCAAAAGGTGCAAGTAACAAGAGGGAGTGCACAGAAGCTTTCAATTCCTTTCCACAGTTAAACATTCAGCTCAGCACACTACATCCAAGCGGAGGGTTCTGGTAACAGATGTGACAAAGGTGTTGTAGCCCGGAGCAGCCCACTTGACCTCGGCTACTTTGGGTGAGAATGTTTTCTTTGAAGAAGTGTTGATCCTGTTTCAACACTTTTGGTTTTATTGTCAGTAACAATATGGAATTGAGCATCACTCTAGTGAAGAGCGATCTGCACTGGTATTCACTCTGTGACAAGAGAGATGGAGATATGTCTGTCTGCACACATATCATCTCAGTGATTGGTGGGCATATTGCTCGACTCGGGGAGTTTTCATCATTAGCCTGTGCTGCATGGCAAACGGGTAGCCCCTTTTTTTCCCTTACAGGCGGCAGTATCACAGCTCTGATCTGTCACCCTTCGCCTGCCTTAATGTGTGAAAGCAAGACGTGTTGCGCCTATTAGCACATCTTGGCAAGGCTGGCATGCTCATCCCACATCCCCGGGGAGCCCGGCAATATGGTGCCGCATGGTGACCGCCCGCCAGCCCTGGCTCCCGCTGTCACAACACATCACGCATCCCCAACAACCACCGCCACCATCTCCTCTTCCACCACACCTCCATCACTGTGGATGCATGAGTGACAAGAGCGCCAAACAGCCAGAGCCAGGGGTCCGCTAGGAGGAATAAAAACTAAAAACTTTTAGAGAGAGGGGAGCAGATCAAGTGGACTATTTTTTCAATTACTAATTTCATGTTTGGTTTAAACGCCTTAAGTTAACTTCTTATCTAACGTATACATTTACCAGCTAGTTAGGAAATCCAATCGTTGGGCTTACGGCTCAAATTCTTATTTTGTTAAAGATGGCATTGACAATTATGGGAAATCCCACCCACACTTATTAGGTCTTTAAAATATATATATTTTAAGGGTATTTTTGCCTTCAAAAGCTTACAGGACATCAGGGGCGAGGGAGAACGGGGCTCTGTAGACTCAATCCAGGGATGTTGCAATTACATGTCGCACAAGTTAGGTATCACCTAGGCCAGAAAGGTTTTTTTTGTAGTGTTATTACTTTTTTTTAGCTTAGACTCTGGTTTTAAAGTGTGCTTTTACTGGAGAATCTATTAAGTGTCTTTTTTTATTGTGACATGGATGTCTTTTATGCGATTTATCTGATCTAAGAGGAAGATGCAATAAGAACAACATTTGCCTGGTTCATAATAAGTCAGCAAGAAATGTAGATGGAATTACAACAAACAAAAGACAAAAGTGTGTTTGGATTTGACTCTAATCCAGCAGGAGCATGTATGCAGTTCAATAGGTAGATAAGACTGTATGCTGAATCTTTAAAGGAAAAAAAATAATCACAACATCCTGTACAACCTACAGTTTAAAGGCTTAAGGCACGTTTCAGTCCAGTTTTTCTAACAGTGCCATTTACGGCTTGGTGTAAGATCGCAAATATATATATATTTTTTTTATACAAACCAAAGTCTGTCTGCAGCACCAAGAATTGACATGTGGCCAAACTTGTTATCAGTTTTACAGTCAGATTTCAGATTAAATTTCAGATTTAAAAAAAAAAAAATCTGACTTTTGCCAAATTTAGACAATTTTGATCTTTGCAAAGTTATGGTACTGTTGACAGTGCAGAACACATTGGGTTTAAAAATAAAAAGTAAAAAGAAGAAACATGACCATGCCCAGCTATATAGTGCCAAGACAGGGCAGACTGAGACAATGGAAATGATGGCAGGCACTAATGTGGTTAATAATAACATACACCCTCTATATAACAGTATGATTTATGAATATAAAAAAGGTCACTTTGTACGTTTTGGTCATCATTTCTATATCAAAACAGACTGAAAGCTTTCACATCATCAACAATTAACCTGCAGGCTCCAGACATTTGATGTGCAGCCCACAAGAGAACTGTCCAGTTAATCCCAAAAATGAATGAAATGAATGAACATCATCACTTATTGCAGTATCCAACCAAAGACACCTCCTCACACTATGAACCCATTCATAACCAAAAACACTGCAGAGGTGGACACCAACCAGCTTAGAGGCGTGTTTGTGGGATGATGGAAAAACTGTATTTTGGAGAATTACACATAGAAACTGCAAGCACATACAAACATGGCCAGCTTGGAAACATAGGAAACAACAAACAGGATATTAATGATGTGCACCTGTAATAGTTTCCATTCTGTAGTCATGACAACTTGCCTATTGCACTGAAGTGTGCGGCAGAGTTGATGACTGTGCCGCCTGGATCTGGATCGGATGAGTGGTCTCTGCCTCTCAGTTGGTGGAGATGGTGTAGTCTCTGTGAGTCATGAGGCTTCCACTGACTAAGTTTGAGTATCGCAGACCACGAGCAAACATATCAGCCATGTGTGCATGTGGGATCCACCCACAGTCTGTGTTTTTTGTGGTGAGTAGATACTTTACAGTAAGAGGAAATGAACCTGTATTTAAATTGGTACTCCGGTAGCTTGGCATTCTTGAGTTTTACGTTACATTAAACTTTATTACAGCTATTTTTGTTATGAAGTCCCAATTACTGCATGTCAATTTGAGTTTTGAGCATTACAAATCCATGTTAAATACACATCCAAATTATAAATGTAGATACAATTTGGATGTTCCAATGTTAATTCTGTTTATTTCAGAGAGGACAACACTTAAAATAAATTAAAAATCTGACAATGTTTGACTAAAAAAAGACTCAACATTAATTATTATGGGAGTTTTGCAGATTTCATCTGTGATCAGATTTTCATCATGTATCAACTCAAATTACAGGTTCATATTCGACTTTGTTTAGATTCAAGTCAAACAAATCAAACATATTTAATCTGATGTGAAGGCTCCAACTTGTCTGAGGCCCAAACAAGAAGTGGAAGCTTTGAAATGTTAACCTCCTTCACACCACAAAAGTGCCAACGCTCATGATGCCATATTTAGATTAGTACAAACTCTTATCTATAAGAATCTGTTATCTTGGCAAAATCGGAGGTCTGCATCTGCTCTGGCTTTCAAACATTTCCATATTTCAGCATCACAAGCAGCACTACAGAGTCAACAACCACAAAGCCACAATGTCTACTATGTACGTGGCGCTTTGCACACAGCTGTGTAAAGGTCAGCTCAATGGAAGGGCTTGCTACACGGCAAGACCGTGTCAGCGCATCTTACCTGCCTGTCACAATCATACATACCCACACTGAATCTATGCCCACTATATAAATATGTCCTGTTGTAAGAGTTTATGCCACAGCTTAAAGCTGCAGATCTGCTGTGACACCATGGCTTTCAGCCATGAATGCGACGCCTGTGAGATGCTTGTTGTACACAACCACCACCGGTGCCCACTGAGCATCTTCTGGCGCTGTGAAGCATGTGACCAGTGACGAACAGGTTCTGACCTGGAATTAAATTAAGATTCTATATGCCAGAGGTGATGCCTGGACAGTAAAGGATATTTAATCCATGTGCTCAGGGCAGGGAGACAAGGGAGGGGACTACGGGATGAAATAGGGTCAAAGAGGTGGAAGCGGTGGGAAGCATGGGTTCGTCTGCTGTTCTGTCATAGCCCCCACGCCTGGCTAGCCATGCTCGCATTAACACTGACAAGACAAAGAGGTGACACATCCCGGCCTGCAGGGCCCAGGGTATATGGACAAGTTCATGCACATGTAGACATTTACACTCATTCAAATGTGCAAAAAGGGATTTACAATCTCATTTGCAAGGACAGGAACAGGATAAATATACACACAAAAACATGTTAATATTAAATTATAGTCTTTTTCACACAATTTGTCTGTTGAGTGAAGACTTAATTCTCACGGTTATCATTTACATCTTCATTTCTTCTTCATAACAGGACTGCTACCGTCACCATGATTCAGCTGAGTGTAATCTGTTAACACACCCATTAAGAGAACAATTTACAGTATTATGCAAACATCACCACAAAAGGAAAACACCCATGTTTATAAGCCTTTACAAAAAACAACTGCACAAAGACTCTCCCACATGTGCCTCTAAACGCACAGATCACGCATAAAGTACGGAGGAAAACATTATGGTTCACAAAACGGTTTGGCTGACAGATCAGGGGTGGCAGAAAGCAATGCCAAAGCAGATTGAACTTTGGGACATCTCTGCTTTGGACAGCTTCAACAAGCGGAGGGCATGTGGCGGTCACTGGGGGCAAGGCTCTGGTCAATGGGGTGTTGGGCAGGGATGGGAGGGAAGATAGGTGAGGATGGTGGGGGGG
>NC_048427.1:2238876-2247598 GCF_013103735.1 Etheostoma cragini | reverse complement strand
ACACACACACACACACACACACACACACCCACCCACCCGCTTTTTTCATCGTCTAATCGATTGACTCATGTTTGACATCAGCTTACATATGTGTCTTTACATTTTTATAAAGAATCTGTTAAATAGACTATGGAAGCGGTTTACGTTGCACAAAATTGAATATTTGACAAATTTCAGGTTAGTTGGGAAAACTGTTATAAATCTGACAAATGAATCCAAAATGACAAAAGGACAATGTCGCTGCAGAAAAAAACTACTAAATAATAAGTATACAGCGTCCTTGTAAAAAACATTCTCAGAAAAAAACTGGAGGAGGTGTGTATAATGCGCAGCGCAGCTGGTGTGTGTGACAGGGACATGATTTGGAGAGGCCACCACAATCTGACACAGTTAAAAGAGGGGCATGTGGTCCCAGTCCTCTCACTCACAAACTGAGTGATGACTGACTGACCCCCCCATCATCACCCCCCCACAAACGCACACACACACACACACACACACACAAAAACAAAAGTTGTGCAAATTTAGACTCATTCATACATTTGAGGGATAAAACACATGTGCACAACATGACAGTTGTACTGTCAATAAATCCGACTTTTATTAGTTTCTAATACAAGAATTCAGGCATGAATAAAAACTTAGACTTATTTTGTGATTGTTTTTGCAAGTGATCATTAACAAAAGATCTGTGTTATCTTCTGGTAAAATCAGTTGACCGGTCACTAAAATCTGGTTTCTGTCAAAACTGACAAGATTTTTGGGGGGTTTCTTCACCTGTTGAAGTGGTCACATTGGAGTTTGGAGGGTGGTGTGTACTTTTAGCGAAGTGTGAGGAATTGTTTTAACAGTGTGCTGTGAACATTACCATGTCCAGCTAACTCGCTTACTGCCTAGTAGTAATCAAGCAGTACTTCCAAGGCCATGAAGTATATTATTTAGTACATTAAGTGCTTTAGTTTGTGGGGTCACAAGTTATGTTTAGAAACGAGCATATCCCAATGTAGGGAAGTCGGTCCTGGAGTTTAGGCTTATGGTATCGAATGGGATTTGGAGAGGTTTACACGCCAGAAATGTCAGCCAACGTTACTCAAGAAAGCATTACGTTGACAAAACGCATTTTTCACGTCTGTCAGATGAGCAGACAAAAGGTTTTATTGGAAGGAAGTAAGTTGAATCCAACTTTTCTGGATCTTACATCTTTTTCCATATCATAAAACATATTTACATATATTATATACATCTATGTGTGTGGATTAAAGCTGATGTCTCACTGTCTGTCTCACTCTCTCCTCCTTTCACAAAGCTTTAACATCTCCCACCCCATGGCGTCCTCCCATGTCACCCACTGTTTTACTGACACATGTCTATCTGGGACGAGTTGCTGCCCACATCCTGTCTGCTCACGCTGGCATGTCCCCCGTCACCAGCAGCAACCCAAACATCAGCATCTGTCCTAATCTGTCCCCACCGACCTCAGATACTGAGGGGATCACTATATGACACCAGAGAGTAAAGAGGAGCTGTGACACAGTTGTGGTTTTTCTCAAAAGAGATGGGCAGCAGTCCGATCAACAAGCAGCAGATAGTTGCAGTAGGTCAAACAACAAGTGTGCAATTCAGTAAGCTACACGAGTGTGTTAGACAGAAAGAGAAATATCATACACTTAAATTTAGCAATTGTATTTAGGTTTAGGTGGGGCTGGGCACATAAATATGTCTGTGGTATAGTATTGCAGATGTTGAACCACCACTATTCCAGCTGTGATATTGGAGTCTTTGTGACCTGAGGTGCAACTACAATAGAACAGTACCCAGGAAATCCGGAGTTCTTGTGAGAGCACAAATTGAATTTGCTGAGCAAGTTACTATGGCATAAGCTTTGATGGTATGGATGAACACCAGTTGTTTGAACTGGCTTTGTCCTCTATAATGAACAAGTTAGACTTGGCTTTTTATCTAAAAGAGGAGCAGAAGACGGCGCTTTAATCGTTCCTTTGCAAGAAGGACATTTTTCTATTTTTAATGACCGGATACGGCAAGAGTCTAATCTACTGATAGGTTCTAGGACTTTATCAAAATTAGATTAGAACTACAAAACTGCCAATTTGAAGATAATCTAATATTTGCTGTACAGTGGCCACTGCGGTCGCAAGTGGTAATACCAACTAGAGGTTGACAATGGAATCAATAGCCGCTCCCACGAAAATACTCCTGGCATGTCCCGATCACGTGACTGCCCCCCCCAAAAAATTTAAGTCCTGTGAGATCCCGAGAGAAACACTACCGGAAGCCGTCCCGGCTCCTGTTTTGTTCCTTATGTTGTCTAAGCAAGTTATCAGACTCTGTTGCCCCCACCCACCCCGTAGCATTTGCTTATTTTTTTATTTTGGACAGAGACTGGATTAGTGTCTTACATTCTATCAGTTGTCTCCTCTGTCGCTGATTTTTTACAATAGTCTCCTGCATTGTCGTGGTTTGTGCACCTTTTCCACTTCTTATTCCACTCAACTCAACTCATCCAACAATTACCTAACTAGTATTAAGCTACATGCTTTTAAACAGTCAAACATCACACCATTTAGTTTCCCCAGGTGGTGTAGCAACAATGTTGGAGTTTCAGTGTTACTTGGTGGACCTGACAGGGACTCAAACAAACCAAATATATTATAGCGATTTATTAAGTTCAACTATGTGAGTTAACCACACACATAGACCTATCATAGCCTTGACTTCACCTTGTCTCTTTGATTCAATAATGACATTGTGTAGTGTTATTATTTATTAAATACATTTTTTTTCTAAAATGAAATGCCTCGCAAATCTTCCAGCTCTCCCGCTCCCGGCCGCTCCAGTTGATTTCAATGCTCTATCCGTCCCTATCACGTTACCAACAGGGAGATTTTCTACCGTAGTCCCGAAAAATTGTCACCCTCTAAATACAACAGATTCTCTTCAGTCAGTTGCTTCAAAGATTGTCTTGCACTGCTAGACCCTCCTCCAAAGCGATATGAAGGAGGGTCTGGCTAGTCCACACAGCATTCTGGTATGGGGGGGAAACGTGCTCTGGTTTATTGGCATTTCTTTAAACCCATCACAATCGTTATGGGCGGCGCAAAGCACCGGACAGAGCCACAGTGCCGCTAAGAAGTAGCCTTGGGAAGAAACTTGTATAGGTGGAACATGTAGGTTCAAAGGTCGTTTTAGTCGTGCAACAGAAAACTCAGACAGGACAGATAGTCTAGCTAGCTGTCGGGATTTACCCTGCAGAGATCTGAGGAGTAGTTAACCATGGTCCTCATGAATCTACCAGAATTTAAAATTACAAGACAAAGACAAGGGAAGGAAACAAACATCCGACCAAAACAAAAAGGCCATACCGCAAAATTTTCGGCGGCAACAGAACAAACCCAGAAGTGAAAAGACATGGATATAGACTAGTTCAAAGATGACTGGGGATGCAGTATATGTTGACTTCTTGTTTTCCTTTTGTGATAAAACCGTTGAAAACAGCATGCTATGTAATGTTAATTGCAAAATTTTGGAAAACTATCAGGCCAAGTGAGGTTGTAGTGGCAAAACATCTGAGTGTGTTGAGCATAGATAAAGTATGTGTGACCGTTTATTAATTAAAAGTTTGAATTCATAAGAGGAAGACCGAGTTACATGGTGTTTGCTTTAAAAAAATAATTCAAAAACAAATTTTTAAAGTAGCATATTTTGTTCTTTCCCTCTTAACCTTACAGAATTGGGATTGTCTTAAAATCTGAAAAAGATTATTCACAAATCAAAAGGGGTTTGCAAGAATTTATTGGATTGCTGTCTAATCTGTGATTGTGCATCCTTGTCTGATCCCGTTTTTCTTAATGTGACAATGAGGGTAGGAGCAGGCGAGAGGGAAGCAGAAAGACACAAACAGAGAGACGAACCGGACAAAGACAGAGGGAGATAAACAGAGAGACAGGATGTACAACAGACGGAGAAAAGATTCAGAGATGCTCCTCTCCTCCGCCTCCCCCCTCCAACATGTTAAGGTGCCGGGTGTATAAATACCCCACTTGCCCCCAGGGCCAACTCAGCCCAGCAGGACCCTCTGTGTCCCCCTGCATCTCCCCCCCCCCCCCTTCACTCCTCCTTGTCCAGCTCCCTCTTACCCCCCATTCCCCCTCGACTCACCTCCCTCTTACATTGTCTAATTAGGATCTTGGGCCTCGTTAGGGCCAGCAACCCCTGGGGCCTGCTGATACAAAAGCTGATTCTATCTGACGTAACAAGTCAATGCCAAGGGGACAGATGCTAATTTTAATTCATTAAATGGAAGGGTCAGCTCGTGACAAACGAGGGCCAGAGGGAGGGTCGTTCGCCGGTGTGCTCGGACCAGCCAGACCCCTGTTCCTCTGGAGGGGAAGATCAGCCCAGTTGTTGTTATTACTGCCGTTGTTCATCTCACAATGTGAGACCCTGAGTTCCCAGATGAGAACTTTACAGGCAAGTCATGGCTGGTGGGCAGAAGGTAATTGGAGCAGGGAAGAGAGAAGTTGGCATTCCACCTTATTAGCACAAATTATTACATGCACAGCCCTGATTTGGTGGTGAATAGCTGAGAAAACAATGCTTTACCTCGCTACAATTTTCACTAATGCAACAATTGTGGGAAATAAATTGTCTTTTTATTAATCTGTTAAGTTATCCAATAGATGGAGAAATCCATGCTGCCAGTATTATTCATTTTCTTTTTTTTGGCCGATTTCATTATCCCTTAATCTACAAAGTGTATTTTTGATTAATCTGTCAGCAAGTACACTCTTTTTTTTTAGATACCAAAAGCTATTTGATATAAAGTGATAGAAAACAGACAAAAGCAGAAAAATTATTAATTAATTAACAACACAGTGTCAATATTAGTTCTATCGGTACCGGCTAGCGCTGTGACGTTTTTTGATACTCACAGCCGTACAAAATCTTTGCTAAATAAAAACACCTTTTTTGTGAAAGTTTTGTTAACATGCAACTATTTTGCGACAACCAATATGTTTGGTTCAAAACATTTACTGATAAAAGTATTTTATTTCTTTTGTCTAGAAAATCTGCTCTTGCAATATACTCCATGCTTATACCAACTAAACTAAAATCATGATTATTTTCTATTATGTTTAGACAACATACAGTAAAAGTACTCAGACTGGATGTTTTTTTTTCATTAATTTTTCACTGAAGGCCTAAATCAAACCACACTGTTACAACCCAGCAGGACTCGGGATGCAATACCGAATACATGCACTTTGACTATGCCCACCTTCAGCACCTAAAACAAACAAAAACATTGCCAGGTAGAAATAAATTAAATTAGTAGTATGTAAATGTTATCTCTTAAGGAGACATGGGGTGCTTTTCATTATGCTAACTTATGCTCCCTCATGTCTTGTCTCCTCCCCTATCCTGGAAATCCTTTCAAGTTCTCCATCATGAAGGATCTTACAATCCCTTAAAAGGGAACTGTTACATAGCATTTCAGGTTCTTCTGTGTTTGTACTAGAACTTGTTTACATTCAAAAAACACTTTCTTTCTTTCTCAAGCTCAGTTTGAGGCTGAAGAGCAGCTGGGCAGTATGCTCAGCCATCAGCTGAAAAGTGGTTCTTTATTAAGTTCACTGGTCTCTGTCTAAGTCTATGGAGTCGCTGTGTCCACTTCTTTTACTGTCTATGGTAGCAGCTAGAGTTGCTGCAAAGGCGAATGTAGCAGGACTGTGCCGTGAAAAATAACAAACAAAGACTTCTAAACCAAATATTACACAACCGGACATGTCCCAGCACAGAACAGTAGTGGGACCCAAAACTGGGGAGAAATGACCAGGGTCGGCCGCAGAAGACTATAGCCATGCTGTAAATAACGACTGTGAAATCTACAGTTATTTACTTTAGATTTCACAGAAGCACTATGGTATAGGATTCTTACAGTAGAATGCTGTAAAGTTTACATTACAGCCTTGTCGACATGACAAAATCACAGTAGTCTAAGTATTACTGTAAAACAAACAAAACAAATCACAACTATTATAGTACTGTAAATAGTAAACTACTGTATTTTTACTTTTTTATCTTATGTTGTGTTTAATTGTTTTGTATTTCACAATGAATACATAATATACTGTAAACGGAAGTACGGTACCTTTACTGTAAAAAGAATTACAGTAACTTGTCGGCCAGTGGTTGCCAGTAAGTTACTGTAAATGTTACATTAGATTTGTCACAGTGTATCTGATGCTAGCATGCAGTTACTGAACAGTTAGCTGAATTTGACGGAACGAAGCAGAACTTTCTACAGTCAAAAATGGCAGATACTGGCGTTTAAACCAAATACTACATTACCAAAAATGTTTCAGGCGTAATGTGACTCGGGATTGGCAGCCAAGATTACATCTTTTACTGTAGTTAGCATGTAGCTACGTGTGACAATGTTAACACCGCACTAGTTTAAAAAAAAAAAAGCACTCCAGTCCTGCCTGGAGCAAAGGACCAATCATAGAAGACCAGTGAAGGCAAGCTAAGTGTCGCGTAACACTCAGCCCGAGTAGAAAAAAAGTGTTAAAACCGGAGTGTTACGAATAGTTGGACGTTTTAGCTCATGGGGATTTCTCTAAATACATTTACCTCATTTTTTGTTTTGCCCACATTTAACATGAAAACCCAACATTATGACGTTGTAGATATGACATAAAATACGGAAAATCATAATATGTACACTTTAAATGCATCTCAAGGAAATAAGGAGCAAGTAAGCTTTAGAGGCGCTTTAGAATGAGAAATGTATTTAAATAAGGATCTGATCAAAGATATGTCAACAAGATTACATTTGATGCCAACTTCCGGTACATTTTTGATTCCAGCGAGACCCAAACCCCAGTAGTTTTTCCTCATTATGACCATTTTCAAACGTTTTTTCAGATATTCTTCTTGAATACTGTGTTCCTGATAACATCCTGCGAAACAATACAACTTAAAAAATGTTTAATTGATGCCTTTTTCATTATTTTCATCCCTGTTCCTTTTTCATTTTATTGCCCTTTGTTGAGTATCTGCGGTAACAACCACAGGTGTTTTCTCAGCAGTACGGACCACACCAACACTGACAACAAAACCACAAGTCTCTCCTTGTCTACTGGCTACCAATGATGGCTATCTGATGAAACTGTCAGCTTTGACTTTAGTAGAAACGTTTAAACAGTGGTAGATAGGTGGATGATAATGTTGTATTTGACTGACTATGCAGCCTATTGTGCTTAAGGTGTCGAACACTGAAATTATTTTATTTTCTAAATATTAAGAATCCCCCCTCCCCATATCTCCTCTCTTCCCACTGACCTAGTTTTGGCATTTGATCCTGAAGATCAACCCCTAGAGGGTGCACAGTGTCAGTCTTGTACCATGTCAATTCCCGCACAAAGGGCACCCTTTGTCACTTCATATTTTCAAGGCTCCAAAACCCCAGCTTTTTCATTGTTGTCTCTGGCAGGGGTCACTTCCTGGTGGTGGCCCTGCCTCCCTGATGTTCCCTGTGGTGCACCTGCTGCCCTTGTTGACCATCACATAACAGGGAGCCAAATGTCTCCGTTCACAGATTATAGATCTGAACTTGATCCACATTATCTACAGTGTTGCCTTGATATCATATTGCCATATAAGAAATGTATGTCTATTCAGGCACTACAAGAAATTCCCATACCGAGAAGGTACTGCAAACAATATGCAAAGTTGGACCTTTAAAAGTATGAAAAGCTTTGTTCTGCAAATTTTAAAGAATATTTCTAGTTGATTCACATTTGGGTATTATTTTTATAGGTTTGGTGACTGTCATTTATAATTACATTATACTCACCCAAGTAATGCCATGATCTCATCCTGGGAACACCGCTAAAAGAAGTCCAAAAGGGGCAAGAAATAAGCACTCAAACTGACAGGATCTAAACAAACCAACAGTTTAGAAACACTTTTTTATAAAACAGTTTTGAGGGTAAAACACACCTGAGCTGTTGGTAACAATCCTTTACTGCACAGGAAAACCTCTGTGTATGCACAGATGAACATTTTCTCGTCCAAATGAGTTGCATTGTTTGACTGCTCATGTGTTTTGTCCTGTGTGACTTATTTTCAGCGATGTTGTTATGTGCCCAGATCTTAGCCCTCCTAGCATAACTACAAAAATTAGATCCAAGTTCTAATAAATGCCTCTCCAATTTTCTCTTGAAAATGGAGGAAATGTTTTTTTCAAACTACTTTTTTGATACTCCCTCCCTCTCAGCCATTTCCTCCACGGTCTATGACTCAGACACATGGGACATTTTAACATGGTGTCCTTGATGAGGCCCAGAACAAATTACCCAGAGTGCCATCTTTGCCAGCGCCACTTACTATTTTGACATCAGGAGAGTGAGGGCTGCTCCTGGCAGGAAGTGAGCCCAGGACCTGGCATCCTCGGTGCCCAACACCGGCCAAGCCATCACGGCCAACGCTCCGCCGGGGGTCAGCAGCCATCACACGCGGCGGCCTAATGCTGCTGATGAGAGACCCTGCCTCGCAGGCCTTTACACCCCCGAGGTGTGGCCACTCAGCATCAGCTTAACCTCAGTTGACAGACCGCCCGCCACTCGGGACTCACACAGCCGTGCACATACTCACACATGCACTGATTCATAAAAATACACACATAAATTCATATACCCAT
>NC_048427.1:2237935-2238829 GCF_013103735.1 Etheostoma cragini | reverse complement strand
ACACACACACACACACACACACACACACACACACACACACACACACACACACACCCTAAAGTATATATATCAGTAGTCTAATGTCACTTTTTATATGTGCTTTGTTTGAACAGCAATGATTTGAGCTAAATGCAACATGCTCACAATAATGCTAATATGCAGGTATAAAGTTTACCATTTAATATGCTGTCTGTTAGCTTGCTAACAGTTGCATTGCCTAAAACGAAAAGTACAGCTATTACTGAAGAAATGAATTTTTGCAGGTCCCGTATTAAAGTTTTTTGTTGTTAAATTGTCAGAAAAGTCAGGGGATCATCAAATGTTATAACAATTTATCCTGAGGGGAATATGAATATCTATACCAAATTTCACAAAAATCCATTCAATACTAGTTGCAGAGACATTTCATTTAGAACTACAAATGCCAACCTCATAGTGGCACCAGAGCAGTGATCTTCAGCAGGGGATCTGCAAACCCTTGGGGGTCCTCAGAGTCACTGCAGGGGGCCACCAAATTATTGCTTAAAAAGGTGCTCTAAGCAATGTCACACGTGTTATATGTTACAACATTTGTTGTCAAGTACAGCAAACATCTCTTCACCATCCACGAGCTGCCTGTCCACAGAACACACTGGCAAAAAAACACGGTCTCAGTAGACAACCCAGGGTCTACAAACAGCAATAAAACAAACTGTGCCCACCTGCACCACAAAGCATACACAACAAGTGTTCACTTTGCCTTGCATGTGTATGTTTGACATTAAAACATGATGATATATGTATATATAAATAGTACCAAAGTGCACCATAAAAAGGTACAGTGGGTACGGAAAGTATTCAGACCCCTTTAAATTTTTCACTTTTTGTTTCATTGCAGCCTTTTTCCAAAAATCA